>NC_141617.1:32406659-32706659 GCF_047967505.1 Dipteris shenzhenensis | reverse complement strand
GAAGACTCTGCACATTGTCTAAAACTATCCATGAGATGTGCAAATGTCAATGTTTGGCTAGTTCTTAACCTCTCTAAAATCCTGCTAAACATTGCATCAATATCCTCATGTGTATGCCCAACCATCAAGAATCCCGATTGGATTGACTTGAAAATCCCTCGAGCAACAAGTAATGATAGGTATGCAAACAAGTACCTATTCTTGTTTTCAGAACCACAATTATCCAACTGCAACAATAGGTGTTCGGGTAGTTTCTTATAAGGATTTTCTTGATGGGAACTTCCAAGTCCAAGGTCTTTTAATGTTCCACCCACTGCTCCAAGATGAAGTTGTTTCTTGCCATTAGAAACATAATGAGAATCCAATGCTTCTCTTGAGGTTATTGCGTTAGGAAGAGCGTTGTCAGACCTTGGCATCCCATCATGTACCAAATCTCCAAGTGCATGGTTATCAAATCTTTCAAGATCTCTCAAACACAAAGACAATGAACCAATTGTGAATTTAGGATCTGATGGCCACAAGGATAAAGAAAAGTGACCATAACGTCCTCGACCATGTCCATGTGTTATCATGCTAGTCAAAGCCACTGGGAGCTGAAAGGATTTGTCTGTGTCCTTTGAACGATTGCATAATATAGGGATGGCTGTCTTCTTTTGGTCCATCTTATCATGGATAATGCACAAGTATATTTGAGGATACATTTCAGAAAATCTGCGCCAAGTGTAGTACATATTTCTACAACTTTTTTGTTGTAACATGTGCTTTCTTCTATCTTCCATCAACTTATTACATTCATTTTGGCATTTTGTCACTGCAAGTTGAGCCTTGATTGCACTACATAAACCATACTTAGACAATTCACTTGTTTTTGACAAAGTTATATGCTTGAATTTAGAGTTCCATATGTGGTTGAACGTGGAAGTTGACATCTCCTTACAACCCAAACTATGCTTTAATTGCATGTTAACTTCATAGAGAATATCAACCTTCTTGTATACATCCGGTATCACCAACTGTGTTTCCCTTGATCCATCCTGAAGTGTTCTACTTTTGTGTGGCATATGCTCAGAATTGTTATCCACAAAATCTTGGATTATGGCTCTACCTAGTTTTGTGTGTTCCCAACCTCTCCGCACGATTCCTTTATTACCATGTATGCACCTTCATATACCAATTTCAAATTGCTCCCTGTATCGATAAAATGTTGTTTTTGGAATACCATGCATTTCATACCATGCTCTACAACAAACTTGAATACCATTCAATTAAAGGACATATTTGAATTGCCCATTGTCATCTTTTCGACAAGCAACCCCAAGGTGTCATATACATAATCGGTGCAAGCCTCCAAACTTTGGCCCCAATACTCTATCCATAATTTGGATCTCATTTGATGATAGGCAAATTGACAACAATTTTGTTTACAACAATCAATCATAGATACTTTTGTGACTGCATCCCTTGTGAGTCTAAATGATGCTAATGGCATGCCATGTTTTTTAGCTTTCCTCTTATCATGTAGTAACGCCTCTTTTTTGTGGATTTTTCCATTGGGTCCTTATCTTCCATGTGTTTTTTCCCAGAACCACTTGGAGAATTCATGGTGTCATCGTTTCTTAATGAAGTTCCATCTAAAAAGGTTATTTGTGCAATGGGCCATTTTATTAAGTGGATAGTATCGATGCTTGATACATCACTATGATACTTTTCAATTCCCACACCTAGATTACCTTCACCAAGCATCTCAAAATTTATAGGTTCAAATGGGTAGACATACAAAACAACACCCTCTGCAATGCTCTTGGTTTTCTACTCATCCCATATTAAAAATTTCTTGTCCTTCCATGATTCTCGAATGGAAAACTCATCATATTCACGTAGAAGTTCAACGTCAATGGTATTTGATGTTATATCATTCATTGGTACAATAGCTCTATTGACATTGTCCACACAATTCATTGATCGTGCTTTCCAAAGAACAACACTACCCAAAGCCTCATAGACTAAGAATGCATCCATTGTCGGAAATGGAATAAGTGCACTTTCATCCATACAAATATCGATCGCCACCGATACATTGTTTCTCCCAAGGGCACACCTTGGCACATGTCATCATGTCATGTAGAGAATATTGTCCCAATGGCAACAATCTTTCCACTAACAAGCAAGTTGACTTTAAACCCCACTTTCAATGTGGCACCTGCATAGTACATAGCATTTGTTATAGTTAAATATTGATATCTAATGGTGTGACTTAGGATGAAAATGCTTTACAAGATTTCATTGCAAGACCAAATCTTCCTAAACCTTGGTGCTTTGAATTTTAGGCAGCAAAATTTGGCTACATGGCCAAATCTTCACAGACCATGGTGCTTTGAAAGGGAGATAGCAAGATTTTTCCACACAACCAAATCTCCCGAGACACTGGTGCTTTCAAGAAGCCATCAAGTTCAATCCACACATCCAAATCTACTTAGACCTTGGTGCTTTGAAAGAAGCCCACAAGATTTGGCCACATGGTCAAATCTCCCCAAACCCTAGTGCTTTGAAAGGAGCCAACAAGATTTGGCCACATGGGCAAATCTCCTAAGACACTAATGCTTTGAAAGAAGCAATAAGATTTGGCCACATGGCCAAATCTGCTCAGAACTTGGTGCTTTCAAAGAAGCTAGCAAGATTTGGATGCACGGCCAAATCCTTTAAGATCTTGGTGACTTCTTTCAAAGCACTAAGAAGATTTGGTTGTGGCGTTCTTTCAAACTTGGGGAGATTTGGTCGTGTGGCCAAATCTTGTAGGCTTCTTTCAAAGCACTAGGGTATGGAGAGTTTTGGCTGTGCAACCTCCTGTTGCATGCTTCTTTCAAATCACCAGGTTCTAGGAGATTTGGCCGTGTGGCCAAATCTTTCAAAGAATATTTTTCCGTGCTACCAAATGTTGCTAGCTTCTTTCAAATCACTAGGAAGATTTGGCCACATGGACAAATCTTCAAATGTTAAATTTAAAAATTGAAAATCCAGATTTTAAAATTTAAAATTTAAAGTTCAAAATTCAAAATTCAAAATTTAAAATAAAAAATTCAAATTTGAGATTTCAAAATTCAAATTTCAAGTTTCAAGTTTCAAATTTTGAAATTCAAATCTAGAGATCATGATTCACACTGTTACACTTTAAAATCATACTATTACTTTAAAAGCAAACCAGAAAATCTAAAACTATTAAAAAACCAAAACTTTAAAAGGCAAAGCTAAACAAACCTTTTAAACCAAGCATAAAAAGTAAACCTATGAGAAGGAATTGAATTCATCTTCATGGGGGATCAAGTTCTAGGCTCACCTTGTTCTCTCCCTTCCTAGATCTCAAATATGGAACTAGGGCAGTTTCAGAGCCTTAGGGCAACGTCTTAGATGGGGTAGTTCTTGGAAAACACTCCTCCACCCTTGGCTAGCTAATTGCAAGCAAAAAAGTTCAAAATTATGTCAAAATAAGAGGTCCCAGGAGGCTCCCCATCCTAGTTTTGTCCTAACAGTGTGTATTTAACCATGTAGGTTTTAAAATTCCATTACCAATTTAACTCTCCATAGATTCCAAATGCAATAGTTGGATTAGAAAGAGGTCTTTTATTTTTTTTGGGGGTTTTTTTTGGTTTTTGCTCTACATGTTTTTGGGGGGATTGCTCCTTCCCCCCAAATCATGTTTTTTTGGGGGGATTGCTTCTTCCCCCAAAAGCATGCTTTTTTGGGGGGGTTGCATCTTCTTGCTCTAATCTTGGCTTGCTTCTTCCTGATTCTTCTTCCTCTTCCCACATTCAGGACCTCTCCTCCACAACCGCTGCTTCTTCCTCCTTCTCCACGTCTTGAGAGCGCTGCTCTTGCATTTTCCTCTACATTGTTTCTCCCCAAACCTGGTGCTTTGAAAAGAATTTGCTACATGGCCAAATCTCCATAGACCCTTGTTATTAGAAAGAAGATAGCAAGATTTGACCACACACAAATTTCTGCAAACCCTGGTGCTTTGAAAAGATTTGGCCGTCCATAGACCCTCATGATTAGAAAGAAGCTAGCAAGATTTGGCTTTAAAAGAATCCCATAAGTGGCCAAATCTCCCTAGTGCAGCCAAATCTCCCTAGAATCTATTGCTTTCTCAAATCTACTACTATGTCTAGTGTTAATTCTAGATTCTATTTTAGATATGTTTATCGATAATGTGTTTTGTCTAACATTAAAGATTATAAAGATGATAGTTTGTATATTGCTTGGGTTTTTTATAGGAAAGACACAAATGTGAAGAATGTTGAGAAAGTTGTAAGTGGATTTGGAGAAAAAAGCATACCTTGGTACTTTGACATTAGTATTAAGGGAGCACATTTGACACAAGTTCACTTATTTGTTTTGTTACCTAATAAAAGTGCATACACTTGTGTTGGATCGATACATCAAATCACTGAAGATGTGGTTGGAAAAGAGGGAGATATTGGATTGTTGATCATTATAAATCAAAATAAGAAGTTTCTCTTGGATCCCAATGATTATGAAGCATCTCGTATGAAGTCTGATGTAGATGACAACATGCACTCAAGAGGCTGGATAAGTGTTGAATCAATTGATGGAAATGAAATTGACACAATGACAACAATCATTGAATCATATCACAAAGTTTCAACAACTTCAAAGAAGTGTAAAAGTGGGGAAGATAATGGCGAAGGAACAAAGAAAGGAAAGTCGACTATGGTTCAAGCACCAAGTGGTAGCGGAGAAGGGGCAAAGAAAGGAAAGCTAACTATAGTTGATGTACCACAAGAAGGAACACCTCCAAAGGGTATGCTAGCAGTTGTGGAAAGAAGCAGTGGTAGTGAATTGGAGCCAAGTGGGAAGGTCATAGGAAAAAAAGGGCAAAAGAAACCATCAGGCTTGGTGGAATATGAAAAATACTGCCCATTCAGGTTGCATGCAACATTTCCAATTCCAGTTGCAAGATGTCAAAAAGCTCCTCCAAGCTATGTATATAGAGGGTTGAACAAAGAGCATGTGGAGAAGCTTGCTACAAAATTTAGTTATAACTCTAGGCCTCCTACTACTGCAGTGGATTTAATGCCTTTCAATCCTGAAACAAAGCAGCCCCTGGAAAGGGTAGATAAAAAGGATTTAACCAAGTGCCACTACTAGATACTATTTGGACAACATTCAATATATGCTGCCAAAATATTCACATCTAATGATGATAATAGCATGGCCCAAAGAAAGAACTACTACCGCACCCACCAGGCAAGGATGGTAGTGAATTGTCCCGCATGCTTTTGTGTGGAGACATCAAAGATGGCAAACCTGGAGTCTCAAAATATCTTGAGACAATCTCCATACATTGATATACTTAAGCAGGTGAGGAGACAATGGATTCTCTTTAACAGACCTAAGAAAGCACAACAAGGGCTTGCAAAAGGACATCCAGATCATGAGAACTGGGATGTAAGTACATATTTTAATGATGGATCATTTTTTACAAGTCTGTTTTCTTAATTATTGCATTCTAATGGATTCATATATTTTGTAGGCTTTCATTGACACTGGCAAGGTAACATTGGGCAATAGCTTTGCCACGAAGGATGTACAGATGATAATCACAAGCGATGCCATTTATGATGGTTGGATATCCATCCTTGAGGATTACATTGCAGGCAAATATTCACAAGATGGAAAATGCAATAGGCATCCCACAGTCTCAATGTTTAGATGCTTGCATGGATTGAGTGATGATCAAATTGGTCAAATTCAAAATGACATTAAGGAAGGTAGAGTAGTCATAGCTAAAACAAATATTAATGCCATGATTCTTGATATTGAAGGATGAGCTATGCAGATCAAGAGAGATACTACACTACAAGAAGAACTTTATATGTTTATATCGGCAGAATGGCCTTCTTTAATGTTAACAAAATTGGGATGAGTGCAGATTACATTTTAAAATTACTCCAGAATTATATGATCGGATTCGTGGTTGCTCTAACTCATGGTTAAATGAGGGAAGAGAAAGGAGATCCAAAAAGTAAATTTCCCACCTAGATCAGAGAAAGACTAGTTGATAAAAATATGATTGTGTGAATTATATTGACTCTGAGACATTTTCCAGATAGTGTATCGATGGAACAAAGAATTTGTAATATTTTTTCCATTTTGCATGCCCCTTGAAATTTTCATCATCATTCATGTATTATATGATGACATAGAGATGTTATAGATGTCTTCAAGCTCATCAGAATCCAAAGAAGAGGCTAGTAGAGCAAGTCTTTATGAATGGGTATTGTGTGATTGTGCATGATGCAAAGGAAAAATAAGGAGCCTATGCTCCAAATCAATCATACACATAAATAGATTTGTTCATTTCCAACGTTTTGATAAAAGTTTCTAACTAATTCTCTACATTCTGTTCATGTAGGGAGATGAATTGGTGGAAGGAAATTTGAGAGCACACACATTGTATAACCATCCTCATGAGACAATGGTGACCAAGGATATTGAAGTGCTACGAGGGAATCCCCTGATTGGGAGATAGAATAATGAAAAAATACAATCATTGAAGAGGAGGATGCACTAAATGAAATCATGCAAAAAATGATAAACACTTGCTTTGATGCTCCTTCACCCCAAGATGAAAGAGATGAAGATGTTGAAGATTTACAAGCAACTTATGGATGTTGAAGATGTTGATGAAAATAATTATTTTGATCTTAAATTTACAAGCAACTTATGGATGGTTGGACACTAGTGTTGCATCCCTATTTTGATAAGAGTTTTGATGTACTTCAAGTACAGTTTCAGTGTATGTACTTCCAATTTCATGTTTCAAATTCATCAAATGAATCGATGTCTTAGGTCACTTCGGACACTACTTCCAAAAGGAAACACAATTCCTGACTCAAAGAAAGGAAGCGAAGAAAATTCTTACATCATTAGGAATGGATTACAAGTCATTCATGCATGTCCCAATGATTGCATCCTTTAAAGAGGAACATACGAGAAATCTTCAACTTGTCCCCACGATGGTGCATCTCTATATTGGCAAGACACACAAAGACAAAATATTTTGGGAAAGGTTCTATGACACGTGCCCATATTAACATGGATCTCACAGCTATTCCATTGTGCATCATTAGATGGACTTATGGATTGGCATTCTTGCAACCAGCCATGGATTCAACCTTAAGGATCCCTGTAGATGGAAAGTCTTGGAGACATGTAGAAAAGAAGTGGCCAAAGTTTGGGCTTGATTACATCTAGTGACTGCGACCATAACCATTCAAATATAAAAGCTAAACAATAGTCAATACTGACAGCCTCAAATTGAATAAAAATATATTACATAAATGTAATTAAAAGTCAGCAATTGTTTGTTGAGAGCCTTAGAGACCAAAACATTACATCTAGTGAGCCAAAAGATTGCTGAGAGCCTTAGAGGCCAAAAGATTATATGCAACCATTACGTAACCATTGCTGAGTGGGTATGAGCCTTGTTGAGCAAGAGAAAATTTGTACAACTCAGTATTGCCGCCGCCATCCTAGCTTGTTGCATTAAAATGTTTGAGAGCCAATAGAGGAGATGATGGAGAGGCCTAAGACACTGCACATTGCCATGACTCAGATTATAGCCCCCCCAACAAGTCAAGAGTACTCTCCTATGAGAATCCTGAGGTCTTCGTGGACGTCTAGGGGGAACCCATACAACACAACCATAAAGAGGCCACAGGTGAGCATGTCGTCTAAGGTGGTGACATGAAAATATGGGGGGAATCTCGACCGTGGGAACGAAGGGTGTCCACTACTGCCAGTATTTCTACTCTAGGTGAGTGCAATGCAATCACCTTATATGAGAAGGCAGATAACATTTGGATCATAGTTATTAAAATTATGAAATTCAAAAATGAAAAGAAATATATTGTTATTTTCTAATTGTGAAATTCATAAATGAAAAGTAAGATACTTGTTATTGTCTAATGTGTGAAGTTGAAATGTTAGCTTGAACTAGACTATGGTTGAGATTATGACAGTGTCCTAAACCATCCCAATGGTTGAAGTGTGACTATCCTAAATGTGTCTTAAACCGTCCCGGTGGTTGACTGTCCTAAACATGTCCTAAACCAGCCCGGTGCTTGAAATTGTGACTATTCAAAACCAACTCGGTAGTTGAAATTGTGACTATCCTAAACCAACACAGTGGTTAAAAATTGTTTTTCTTCATTATATACTTTAATTAGACTGTGTTTTGTCCTGAACTAGCCTAGTTGAACAGAAATTAGTTCTTGTCCAGCCCACTGGCATGGTTCAACAGAAATTAATAGCAATATATTTCACAACAGAACTACAATATATTGTTATTTCACTAAACTAGCCCGGTGGTTGGAACATCATGCAACCGTGGCTACTGAACAACTCGATCACTAGTTATGTGATTGTCTTGAAGCAGTGTGGTTAAATAGACACTAGTTATTGACTAGCCCCCGGTGGTTGAAATTATTATGTTTCTTAGTACTTAAATTTGTTAAATTTAATTTCCTTCTATTTGGGTCATATAACACTATTTCTAGACAGGGAGGGCTTTAATCTAATGATTGTCCTAAACCAGCCCGATGCTAGTTCAAGACAAACAACAGTTATTGACTGAAATTGTGAAATTCTGAAATGAAAAGCAATATATTGTTATTTTCTAATTGTGAAATTCCAAATGAAAAGCAATATACTTGTTATTGTCTACTATGTGAAGTTAAGACTGCTAGGCTAAACTAGCGTGGTGGTTGAAATTGTGACAATTTACTAAACCATCCTAGTGTGGTTGAAATTGAAAACCAATCTGGTGGTTGACTATCCTAAACCAGCTCGATGATTGAAATTGTGACTATCCTAAACTAGCCCAATAGTTGCAATTTTGAGTGGCCTAAACCAGCGCGGTGGTTGAAAATAGTTTTGCTTCATCATGTACTTTAATTAGATTGTGCTTTGTCTTGTTTTAGTAGTGCAAAAAGGGGGCTCACTGTTCTATTATTCTCGCATGTTGGGTCAGTAGACAGAGTTGTACCTCAATTTTATGGATCAGAATCCGAACATTTCAATTGGGCAGAGGAGCTTTGAGCATTGTAAGCCCTGGTACATCAGGAAACTCAAATACATGAATGTTTGTTGTTGCAAAACACGTATAGACTTTGACCTAGGCTAGCAACCTATGAATGATTTGAGATATGATCATGTTGGAGCATTGCTCCATGGGGATTGATGCCCATGCCTCCCTGATGAATGCGCCGTCTATAGGCCACCTGGATCCTCATCATTTTTTGCAAGGGAGAGCAAGTTTTCTAGCCTAAGGTCTGTGTAGGAGCTAGTGGTTTGTCCAAAGGGAGACCATGAGTGGCACCACATTGAATGCATTCGTGGCACATGTAAGCATTGCAATCTGAAGCTAAAGAAGAAGACATTTCATGTCTGTCCAAAAGAAATGAGGGGAGACAACCATGTTGCTCTAAAATGGAGTAGATTTGAAAAAGTCAATGTTGAAAAATCCGATAAAAAGAGATGGCTCCTATCATATAAGAGCAGTCAGCTAAGGGAGCTTTTAGGTCATGTGGTTTAATCCATCCCAAAATATGTGCTTCATAATTTCATGGCTAGATGGCCGAAGAAGTAGTTCAAGACATGCCTTGCCAATTTTCCCCATGACAGTACTGTCTCTGTCATAGATTTTGCTGAGAATTATTCATTTCAAGAACAAGATGAGATACAAAGTTCTCACTGGTATAACGAGTAGATAAAAAATCTTGTGCAGATATCACATAGAGTCATTTTCTTTATTCTTCCATGCCTGATGCCAATCTACTTGTTGCTAACTCATAGGAGTCCAGGTTAGTGTAATGCACATATCATTTCTATATTTTAGAGGATAGGGAACATGACACCTTATTTGTGTAGCATGCTTTTCTATTGCATTGGGAATGGCTAAAAAAGGAAAATACCCATGCAGAAAATATAAAACAACATTGGGTGTGGTCAAATCCCTGACTGGGTATAGGCATGATGTGGAATTTCTTTGGGTCTATCCATGGCAAGGGTAAACATGATGGATGCAGTGCTTTTATTAAGTAATCTTTGTTTAAACACCAATTAACATGCCCTCAAGAAAAACTCAATGATGTGCATGATGCTATAACATGGCTTACAGGCAACCTCTCCATAGGAATGCATTCAACATATAGTAAACAAAGCCTTAAGAATAGTGTAGTATGGAGAGTGTTCCATGAAGTGAAAGTGGATGAATTGCAAAGGAGAAGGTGGCGCAATTGCGAGAAAATTAAAAGAGTTCATGGTATGCACAACATATGGGGCTTTTCAATTAGCCAACTGATTGACACAAGAAAAAGCCTTAAGAATAGTATAGTATGGAGAGTGTTCCATGAAGTGAAAGTGGATGAATTGCAAAGGAGAAGGTGGCGCAATTGCGAGAAAATTAAAAGAGTTCATGGTATGCACAACATATGGGGCTTTTCAATTAGCCAACTGATTGACACAAGAAAAATTTCTTGTTTTTGTAATGTGTGCATTATAGGGGATAATGACAATTGTGAGAACATTGCAACTGTGAAGACATGGAAGTGAGTTCAAGTTTTCCCTCTACATTTAGATGGAGTGACAAAAAATGGAACGACAAATGACTCTCCACAATTTAGGGAGAGTTTTGATGACCTCACTAGTTGTCTAGAAGAGAGGGATAACTTTGTAGTTGTCACTACCTCTGGGGAGAACGAGGAAGATGACCCATACTTTATGCTGCAGTGCACAAAACCTAAGCACAAGGTTGAGGAAGCATTTAATGATAATTGAGAAACAACCTATGAGAAACAAAAACACATCCAAGAGAGCCCACAATTACGAACTGCTACATAAGAATCCACAAACATTTGTGTCCTCTCATCTAGTAAGAGCTATTAAGTTCCAGATGCAACTTGTGCCACTACTACTGTGCTATCCCTGCAGCACTATTGTGCTATCCCTACACTATAGCCATGCTTATCCTAAAATTTGTTGCACATTGCTATACTAAAACATTCCTCTTTAGACTGGTTATTTTTAACCATCAGATTTTATCCATCGGTCTATTTAAAATATGTAAGTACTAATATGGAAGCAGGTCAATTCAAAATCATATATTACGAGCACCATAGTAGTCTATTAATATTGTGAGACTAAAAAAATTAGTCCAATCAACATTCGCCAAGATTTTATATTACTATATAAGTATAGCTTCGATAACAACATCCATGGTGCTCAACTTCACATTCTGCTTCAAAGGAAGTGAAATAGGCTTACAGCCTACCATCCCATATTTGGAGAGCATGTCCAATCCATACTGCCTCTGCAAGAGCCATATCCCACTTGTGGATCTAATCACCTCAATGCCCAAGAAATAACGCACTGCTCCCAAATCCTTCATCTCAAACTTTTGCTTCAATAGCATTTTCACATGAAAGATATCTTCATCACTATCACCTGTGATGATCAAATCATCAACATAAATGACAAGCAGCATAATGCCTTTCTTTGTTTTTCTCACATAAAGTGAGAAATGTGCCTTGGAAATCTAAAAGCCAATAGTGACAAGATACTGTCCTGCCTTGTCAGACCTGCAAACAAACTCAAGATGAACATAGCTTGGTGGCTGCTCCATATAGACCTCTTATTGCAAATCACCATGCAAGGAAGCATTCTTTACATCCATCTGATTTAAACACCATCCCTTTGATGCAGCCATAGCAATGACTACTCTTACGGCTGCCATATGTCTGTGCATACCCCTTGACAACTAATCTTGCCTTGTATCTGTTCACATAACCATTTGCATCATGCTTCACTTTATAAACCCACTTGTAGCCAATTGCATTCTTGTCTTTAGGCAAAGGCACCAATTCCCATGTAGCATTTGCATCCAAGGCATCCAATTCTTCATCCATGGCTTTCTCCCATTTTTCTTTTCCCATGGCTTGCTTAAAAGAAGTGGGTTCTGGTTCTTGTATCACTTTGATCATATAGGCATAGTGAATGGCTGTAAATCCATCATATTTCAGCCCATTCACAAGATACCTAGCTTTAGTAGACTTGTGCAAAATAGGCTCACTACCAGGTGCTCTCAAAACATCCCTTGTCTTCCTTACTCCTGGTGTAACAATAGAAGGAATACCCAACTCATCATCAAGGCTCTGTTTTGAGCCATTGGATTCACCATCCACATAAGAGTGACTTGCATTCACATCAACCATATGCTGGTCTACTTTCTCTTTTCCTTTTCCTGATACTTGCATACCACTATTTGCATTGCTTTGAGGAGATTCTCCCGATCTCAATCTGCATGTCCATGGCAAAGTATGTGAACCACTACTAGAGGACACTATAGGTCCACTAATATTTTGTGATTGCTACTGTGAATTCTGTGCAGCATTACCATTTTGTGCATCTACATTGGTTTATACCAGGTACTCATCTCATCAAAAACATCTCTGCTCATTGTAAACTTACAAGTAGAAGGGTTATAACATCTATATCCTTTCTGTTGCAGAGAATAACCAATACAGATGCACTTCTCAACTTTTGGATCCAACTTGGATCTCAACTCATCTAGCACATGAACATAGGCAATGCAACCAAAAACTTTCAAATGAGAAATATCTGGTTTCCTACCACTATACCTCTCCTCTGGTGTCATGCCATGTATTGCTGCAGTGGGAGTCTTGTTCATTATGTAGACTACTGTAGCAACTGCTTCAGCCCAATAATAATCTGGCAGGTCCTTTTTATTGAGCATGGCACGAGATACCTCTCCAATATGCCTGCTTTTCCTTTTTACAAGTCCATTTTGCTATGGGGTATGACCGCATGAATATTGCTACTTTATGCCATGCTCCTGCAAGAACCTTGCAAACTCATTTGAGAGGTACTCTCCCCCTCCATCTGACCTTAGGAATTTTATTTGCAAGCCTGTTTCTTTCTCAACCATAGCTTTAAAAGCTTTGAAATGCCCAAATACTTCACTTTTCTTTTTCATAAAATACACCCAAACTTTTCTGTTGTAGTCATCAATAAAAGTGACAAAATAATGACATCCTTCAATAGATGCAGCTTTAAGATTCCACACATTAGAGTGGATTGATTCCAATGGCCTCTTACTCTCTTGAACATGTCTAGGAAATGGTTTCCTTGCTTGTTTTCCAAATTAATAGGCTTCACATACCTTATGCATTTTTGCAACCTTGAACTTAGGCAATCCTGCAACAATATTTTGGGTCTGCATTAATTTAAGTCGTTGTACATTAACATGACCAATGCATTTATGCCATATATCAATATCTGCAACTACACTGGTCCCATGTGCAAACATTGCTACACTGAATCCAAGCATGTCCACATCCAACATAAACATTCTAACCTTCTTCCCGTTTGCTATCAAGTGACCTTTGTTTTTCATATCCTCAACAAAGCATCCATGAGGATTATATTTTACCTGCAAGCCCTGCTCAATCATTTGACCAATAGAAACCAGGTTCTTGGTGATATTCGGGACATCAGACAGGTATTTTTTTTTCCCATGTTGCATTCACTACAAGGCATAGGCCATTTTCCGACGGAAATACCGACGCTTTTTACATTAAAAATTTTTTTTTTCACGGGCGCAAAGGTCGCTATAAAAGTCGTTAAAATCGTCGGAAAAGGAGCGTCGCTATAAACCGTCGCTATATAGCGACGCTGTTAATCGTCGCTATATAGCGACGATGTAAACGTCGCTATATAGCGACGATAAAAACGTCGCTATATAGCGACTCTGTTAATCGTCGCTATATAGCGACACTGGTAAACGTCGCTATATAGCGACGATTAACAGAAGGTAAAAAAAATGGTTAGTGGGGCTAAACAGGGCCAAAAGGAAGCCCTGTTTAGCCCCACTAACCATTTTTTTTTTTTTGTAATTACAAAAGAAAGTTTTTTATACAAAATTTCCCTTGCTTGCAGGGTGATACAAAATTGTTCTTGTGAACGATGGGGAAGAAATGCATATACATATACAACTGTGTTTGAAACAAAATTACCCTGTGAAAGGGCGATACAAAATGGCTCTAACGAGCGAATATGAAAAATGCTACTACCACTACTAATCCGAATCCGAATCCGAATCGTCTTGTTGGGCTGTTCCCTGGTCCTCGGCACCTGCATCTTCTCCCTCGTCCCCGACACCTGCGTCTTCTCCTTCGTCATCGGCACCTGTGTCCGATCCTTGCCCCTGTTGATCGCTCGTCTCTGATGATGGGACGCTTGAGCTTTGACCCTGAGAGTGAACCATATAAATTGAAAATTAGATTGGAACTTAAATTAAAAAGTGAGATTACAAGCAGGAGTAAACTTATACCGTGCGAGCAGCCACCTCAGCCCAATCGACTGTCGCTCCCATTGCCTCTTGCTCAATGAACCACGGCTTGGTTCCTATCCGAAATGCGCGCCGCGTCTCTGCATCCGTAGGAAGACGACCCATTGCAGCTTGCTGTGGATCCAATTTACGAGAGTTAGAGTTAGCTAAAGTGCATGTAATATGTAAGTAAAACAAATAGAACAATACATTAAATGGAAAGAAGTAAACTTACCACGGTTGCCTCGAACGCATACCGTCCACCTGCACCAAAGTGCAAAGTACCTACGACATCCAGCCGTCTCTTCACAGCCCTCCTCTGACCCTCGAACATTTCAGGATGGTCCCTATTCTGCTTCTTCAAGAACTTCCAATCAGCTTTGTCTGCCCAGCTGGGTTTAGACAACCCCTTTGTAATGGAAGTACGCATGGTTGATCTGCGATGCTTTAGGACCAAACCCATGCGCTCGAGCATATAACTGTTATTAAACTCCACATTTGGCGGATTAGAAAATCTGAGTTTTAACTCATCGATCACCGCCTGCTTCTTTTGGCCATCTTGATACCGCCAATCGATATTTATGCCGCTCTTGAAGTGATGACTCATCAACCGCCTCATGGCGGCCATCACTGCTTTGCCCTTTTTGTCTTCTATTATCTCTCCGGCAGATGTGATTTGATAGGAGAGATCCCCTGATGAGTAAGGGGGACTGACGGTAGCAGAGTCTGAAGGAGTGGAAGCTGCGCGACCGCTTCCGGATCGAGGAGTAGCTGTGGGAGTAGGAGAGGGAAAGGGACCTGACTGATACTGTGTCTCCGGACCAAGTGGAGACCTAAAGGAGCGTGAGTGTGCTGACTCGTCTACATCTCCTGAGTCAGCACAACATGAGCCGCCCATCCTACTCTTCCTTCCCTTGCGGGAGGCATGCGTAGGTGATGATCCCGCGGTCGAAGGGGCGCGAGGGGATGGCTGGGCTGTACGCCCACCCGTCGGTGTAGGGGAAGGAATTGCGGAGGTCCTCTGAGAGAGCAGAGAGAAGAATCTCGCTGCCTCCTCATCGCTCATCTGCGCTACAAACTCGTCGGGAGTCCCAACAAAGCCATGCGCGGCTAGCAAAGGAGTCCCCTGAGGGGTAGTCGCAGTGCTACGTGGAAGAGGGGTCGGACCAGGGGTAGTCACAGTGCTAGGACCGAGAGGAGTCGGACCAGGGGTAGTCCTCGGGGTAGTCGCCTGAGAGGAATCAAAGTCCTCCGGAGCATATAGATCGTGAGCTCTCCTCCTGCGAGGCTGTCCGTACTCGTCCGATGAGCGACGTGATCCCATGTCTAACATAGACACAAACACGAAAACAGAAAACAAATAAACAAACATGAGCATTCTCATAGGCATAGGCATAGGCAAGAAGAAAGAAGAGGGAAAGGAAAGAAGAGGGAAAGGAAAGAGGGAAAGAAGAGGGAAAGAAGATGTAAAGTAAAGAAAAGAATGAGAACGAGGAAATAGAGAATGAGAGAAAGGGAAAGAGATGAGGGAAAATAGAGAATGAGAGAAGGGGGAAATGAGAGAAGGGGGAAATAGAGTGGGAAATAGAGAATGAGCTTATGCAGAAATAGAGAATGAGCATAAGCATGAGCTTATGCTTATGCTTATGCATAAGCATAAGCATAAGCATAAGCATAAGCTCATGCTTATGCTCATGCGGAAATAGAGAAGGAGCTTATGCGGAATGAGAGAAGGAGCTTATGCGGAAAAAGAGAATGAGAGAAGCATATGCTTCTCTCATTCTCTATTTCCGCATAAGCTTATGCGGAAACTTACGCATAAGCTCATGCTCATGAATGAGCATAAGCTCATGCTCATGAATGAGCAAGAGAATGAGCAAGAGAATGAGCTTGAGCTTATGCTTATGCTTATGCTTATGCTTATGCATAAGCATAAGCATAAGCTCATGCTTATGGTCATGCGGAAAAAGAGAATGAGAGAAGCTTATGCGAATGAGAGAAGGGGGAAATAGATAAGGGGGAATGAGAGAAGCATAAGCATAAGAGAATAAGAGGGAGGCGGAAATAGAGAATAAGGGGGAAAGGAAAGAGAGAAGGGAAAAGAGAGAGGGGGAAAGAGAGAATAAGAGAAGAGGGAAAAAAGAGAAGGGGGAAAATGAGAAAAAGAGAAGGGGGAAGAGAGGGTTCCTACGCCCATCACTGCAGCTAGCGCTTAAGGCGCTAGCTGCAGGCCAATGCAAATAACAAAAAGCTTAAATGGAAAGAAGAGGAAGCACTTACCTGTAAAAGTATGTCCCGCTCGGTGTAGTGGACTGGGCCCACAAAAGAGAGACTATGTCCCGCTCGGTGTAGTAGACTGGCCCTACAAAAGAGAGAAAACATCCCATTTTTTCAAATAAGATGTTAGTGGAAAGAGGAGATCACAAAAGCAACTTCTTTTGAGGAGACAAGGAAAGAGAAGATTGAGGAGACAAGGAAAGGAGGAGATTGAGGAGAAGAGAAAGAAGAGAAGGAAGAGAAATACAGAAAGAAGAGGTGAGTTTCTTGCTTTCTTTCATGAAATTTCGTTTTTTGTTTGAATCCTTTCTAATCAAGCATGAAAACTAGTTTAAAACTTTAGCAATACAAGTAGAAACACTCACAAAACCAAAGCTAACAAACAAACAACCTACATTATTGAAAAAAACTCACCTTTTGAAGAACTTTCTTTCTGGAAACCAAAGAGGGAAAAAGGAGAGAGAGGGTGCACAAGAGGTAGGAGGAGGGTGAGGAGTGGGAAATACGGTAGGAGCTTGCTTGGAATAGATGGGAGGTCAGTGAAAATAGGTGGGAGGAGATTTTGGAGAGCTTAGTTTAGAGATTAGGAAAGCTTTGAGCAAAACGCCGCGGGTTTCGGCGTTTCAAGTTTTAACCCACAGCGTCGCTATATAGCGACGCTTATTCGTCGCTATATAGCGACGTTTTTAAGTGAAAACGTCGCTATATAGCGACGCTTTCAATTAAAATCGTCGCTATATAGCGACGGAACAGAGCGTCGCTATATAGCGACGCTTACTGTTTGTTTTTTTATGAGGCCTCTTGTTTGTGACTCAAACATGCTATGCCTATAATTGTCAATATCTCCTCTTACTACATAGCCTTACTATATAGGATTTTTTGTTTCAATCCTTACTATATATAGCGATGTCATTCTTTTTATATAGCCTCAAGAGAAGCTCAAATTAAACATGCTATGCTCATAATTGTGTACATCTCCTCTTCATGCTTATGTTTTGGTTTTATAAGTGTAGATGGAAGGGACGAGTGGAAGCTCATCCGATGATGCGCCAACGCCCGGGAGCACGAAGTGGCTTACGGAGAGGTTATATTGTCATTGCACTCATTGCAAGCGAGAAGTACGACATCAACGTCATATTATCATGCGCCACTTGCGGATGTATGGGGAGGAGCCGGAACCAGTACCCCCCGTTGGTGTTGCACATGTTGATGGATCATCGGTAAGTCAAAGCTATTTAAGTTCGCAATCTTATTGTATACCCGGAATTAGAAGATCTTCTATTTACACGAATGAGCTTATGACAGGATGACGAGGGTGACGAGGGTACACATATACCTTCTCACTTTCAACAAGACTATAGTCTCCCAGATGACGACGAGGGTATGGTCGACATGATGGATTCCATTTTTAGGGGCACTACATCCCACGTACACGTGATGTCAGAGTCTGAGGTGAAAATGCGAGAGTTGCAATCAACACAATTGTACGAGGGTGCCAGGATGTCTAAACTACGTGCTTGTCTCTCAATCTTGAATCTACAAGTACAGTATGGGTGGTCGGATACAAGTGTCTCGGCCTTAATGAGGTTAGCCCTTGCATTAATTTGATTGACTCATTATTTGGATATTGTTTGTTTTGAGAATCATCATTTGGATAGTGTCTTTGTCATAGGTTGCTCCAAAAGATGTTGCCTGCACCAAATACCATGGCCGCATCAAGAGATGAAGCGAAAAAGATGCTAACAATGGTGGGTATGGATTATGATACCATCCATGCTTGCCGTAATGATTGTATTCTCTTTCATCGTGAGCATGGAGATTTGGCTAGTTGTCCAAAGTGTGGGGAACAACGATATAGAGATGACTTGCAGGGTGAGAGGATACCGGTAAAGGTCTTAAGACACTTTCCCATCATTGCAAGAATACAACACATGTTTCGATGCAAATCCATAGCGGAGTTGATGACATGGCATGCATCTCATCGGTCCACTGATCACACATTGAGGATTCCCGCAGATTGTGCGGCTTGGAAGCACATAGATAATCAGTGGCCGGACTTTGCGAGAGAGCCACGCAACTTACATCTTGGGCTAGCCATGGACGGTGTGAATCCTTTCGGGTTACGCTCGACATCTTGGTCGACATGGCCCATAGTCGTGGTGAATTACAATATCCCACCATGGCTAACAATAAAAAAGGGACACCTCATGCTTGCACTACTTGTGCCAGGAAAGTACAAGGCAAGAAACATGGACGTGTACATGGCACCTTTGATAGAGGAGTTACAGATATTATGGAGAGGAGTGCAGGTCTTTGATATTTCCAGAGCTCCTAGGCATACCAATGATATTTCCGTCAGGGGTATCTTGATGTGGACCATGCATGACTACCCAGGATATGGAGAGTGCGCAGGTACGTGGTTATGTCTTTACATGTACAATGAGGGATTATGCTTTTTTTACTCTCTTTTGCACGCATGTCTTGTACTAACATATTCATGCACGCGTGCAGGGCTTGCTACAAGTGGGTACCATGCTTGTCCTGTTTGTGGACCTGCTCTGAAATCGCTTGCACGCTACTCCAAACACATGAGGAAAAATGTTTATGAAGGTCATGCTCGATACCTTCCGCTTGACCATCTCGCACGTGGAGGTCAGCTTGATCCACCACCATCATATTTAAAAGCAAGTGATTGGATTCAATCTTGGAGGGAGAATGGAGAGGAACCTCCTCCTGGTATGAAGAGGCTATCGATCTTTCACGAGCTTCCTTATTGGGGTCAGTTACAAATCAATCATCTCTTGGATCCCATGCATATCTTTAAGAATGTGGGGGCTACCATTTGGGCACACTTGGTTGGTTCCAAGGACTCGAGAGGAGTGCGAGAAGACTTGCGTGCTATGAATAGGATGTCTCGTTTGTGGCCCCAAGTGCATGCTTCAGGAAAAGTTGTCCTCCCGAAAGCAACGTGGATCCTCTCTACGAGGGAGGAGGCAGCGATCAAGGCAGACATTGCCTCTTTTCAAACACCGACAGGGTACATGCGTTGCTTGAAAGGAGCATTTTCAAAGGACAATAAGCTTAGTGGCCTCAAGTCCCATGATTGGCACAAGGTCTTACAGGTATTCTAAGTAGAATTAGTGTACCGATAATAGTGAAGCATTAGCGTAATTATTATTATGTTATATTGTTGACATGATTTCATTGTTGCTTTGATAGTTCATCCTTCCAATTACAATAAAAGGGTGCTTACAAGAAGATGTTAGAAATGCTATATTCAAGATCTGTGGTATTGTGAGGTATGCTTACTATCAATTCGCATTATCTATTTTCTTCATGGACATGTGAAATAGGTGGATATCTCAAATATCTTACATATGCATGGACATGTGAAATAGGTGGATATCTCAAAAAGAGATCTCTATATCGAGCATCGAGAAGGCTAGGGTGGAATCCATCGAAGCCGTATGCTTGCTTGAGAAGCACTTTCCCTCGAGCATTATGACAACTCAAGTCCACTTGCTTGTGCACATAGTTGATGAGGTGGCTATAGCAGGTACCGTTCATAATCGATGGATGTTTTTCCTCGAGCGGTTTATGAAAACTTTAAAGGGGTTTGTAAGACAAAGAGCAAGACCAGAAGCAAGCATGGCAGAGGGATGGCTTGTGCAAGAGTCATTAGTATATATCACAGAGTTTCTTGCATCCACGGATCCTGATATGCCGCAAGCTTGGCACAACAAGGATGATGATCGCATCATTGGCGAGGTCCCCCAAGGAAAAGGGATTGAAAGAAAGATGAGCGAAGAGCAAATGGAGAAATTCAATAAGTTTTGTATCCTCAATAGCCCTGAGATGCAGAAGTGGATTGAGAGATATGAAGTGGCCAAAGCAGAAAGAATAAATGCAAGGACGAGATTCAGAGTAATGTACAGGCGATCACAACCATATCCACGAGATCTGGCTCTTCTCCCTACTCACATGTCACTTGATTGGCTACAACTAGCTATACGTAAAGCCGAACGTGATGGAGAGACAATAAACGAGCGTGAGCGGGAGTTATCATCTGGATGTATGGTGCATGTAAGTTTCTTATCTCTTGATGTAATTAAGTAATTATTTGTGGCAATATATGCTATAAAATAGGTGCATCTTCATTGTTTTAATGATGCTCTTTTACAGTACAAAAAGTACAGTGCATTATGGTCATATGGACGACATTTTCGCATAGAACGCATCGATTCAAAGAGAGTCACGTATGATTGTGGAGTCATGGCTAACTTCACACAAGATAGCCGAGCAAGTGCTTCGGATACCAATCTTCTCTCCTCACAGTTGGATTATTGTGGAACCATACGCGACATCTATGAAATTGATTTCAGACGATTTACTATTTTCATTCTTGATGTAAAATGGTTTAGAACTACTTACAACGGTCCCCATGCAACTGTGAGAAAAGATGGTAGCGGTCTCTTTGCAATAGACTCCACCAAACATTGGACCGATGAAAGTGATACTTTTGTTCTTCCCGAGCACTGTGAGCAGGTGCATACTAATGATTTAATTAGTCGAAGCTTTCGTTTTTAAAGTCCATTGATATATATATAATTGACGACATTTGGCACGTGATTTTTCATCTTCAATATAGGTGGTTTTTCATCCGGATCGTTCTGATCCAAGATGGTGGTACGTGATCCAAGTTGCACCACGAAGTAAGCAGATTTTTGAAGATCGAGATGTGGATATGGAGATGCCACTACCAAATCCGGATCCAATTGATGAATCTAGCGAAGAAGATGTAGATCACCATATGAGGCAAGAGGAAGATGCGCATAATGACATCGCACGGGAGGAGGATGGAGATCACGATATTGACGAGGAAGACAACAATCGTCAAGATCAATCACCACACTTAAGCTTAATTGAAGAAGATGATCAAATACTTTTAGGTGAACGTACGATGCTAGAGTACGATGATGATATAGGAGATCAACTCGGTATAGAGTTGGAGATAGACTTGCTTGGCGCCTTAGACTTGGCTCAAGATGAAACAGTTGATGTAAATGCTCTTATTTAATTTGATTTTTCTCATCTCCAACTTGGACATGAATATATGAGCTTCAAAGGCTTGATGTACATGCTCTCATTTTTTATTTCTCTATGAGCTCAAACATGTATGAAAATTTAAAAAATTTTGTCATTGGAAGAAAATAAATTTTAAGGCTAAAAAAAAAAAAAAAACCTCTCTGTAAAACGTCGCTATAATATAGTCTCAGTGTCGCTATATAGCGACCTTTAAAAGTCGCTATATAGCGACTTTTACTAAGGTCGCTATATAGCGACCTTTTAAAGTCGCTATATAGCGACTTTTACTAGAGTCGCTATATAGCGACGCTTATTAAAAGTCGCTATATAGCGACGATTTACGACACCCAATTTTTATACCGACGATTAACGCTAAGCGGGTGCTAATCGTCGGTACGTAAACGTCGCAATAGGATGCGTGTGTAGTAGTGATTAAAAAAGAAATTTTACCAATCTGCACAATAGAATGTGTAGTATCATCACCAGTCTCCACAAATCCTAGTCTTTCCATTTTCCTTGCATCCTGCATCCATTCTGCATGACCTGTCATGTGGTTTGATGCACTTGAGTCAACATACCACACATCATTGCTTTCTTCTGCACTTGTCATAGAATTGGTCATGTGCTGCACCATAAACAAATGCTCATTTTTGTCATCACCCTGTCTACTAGAGGATACATAATTGCCTTGCTACAAATTTCCAATCATGATGTCATTTTGCTTTTTATAGCAGTCTTTAACCATATGACCCATTTTACCATAGTAGTAGCATTCAACATTGCTATTCGCATTTTGGCCTCTGTGCCATACATCACGACCTCTTTGGCTCCCCCTGCCTCTAAAGTTACCATGTCCTCCTCCATAGGACTGGTTTTCTTGAATTTGCTGCATATTCTGATTTTTGCCATGGCCTCCAGATCGGTCGCCTGCTCTACCTCTACCTCTACCTCTTCTAGCATTTGAGTAGAAGATAGTTTCTTTTGAAGTTCCTCCTGAAGAACATGCACCACCATTTCTCTGCTCTTTAAAAAATATAAGAGCAATCAACTCCTCAACATCAGGAAAATTCTCACGGATGGCAATGGATGTCCGGAATTGTGCATAATCCTTTTCTAGACCGTTCAAGGTCACATAAACTAAATCATCATCTTCCACTGGTGACCGAATAGAAGCAAGTGCATCTACAATCTTCTTCACCTTCATGTGGTAGTTATTGATGCTCATATTTCTCTTTGCACATTATGCAACTCCTGCTTGAGCTACATTTTCCTAGCTTGCGTATTTGTGCTATACATTTTTGTCAAAGTACCCCATGCCTCCTTTGGCATGCTTGCATCTTGAATATGCACGATCATAGAATATGAAATATTGATAGATGGCAAGTACATAACTTTTTTGGCTCTCTCATGCCATTCTTTAAATGCCTGCAACTCCAAGGCAACTCCTGTTGATTGGGAACATTAGGAATAACTGGTTCTTAGCTCCAGTAATGAGCTCCCAATAGCCTTTTCCCTTAAGGAAATTCATCATCTAAACTTCCATGTTGGGAAGTTGTTCTTGTCAAGCTTTTTAGTGACTATCTGTGAAAGAGCATCAGACGCCATTACAAAACACTGCAAAAATATTCTGTCACTGCAAAAAACACAACTTCTACCTCAAAAGGGCAAATCTGCAAAACTGAGAAAGTGCTATTTTACCACACAGTCACTTCCTAGTGATGATTTTGCATCAACAAGAAATAAGAATGATTCTGTCACTCCCAATATCTTTGTGCATAGGCAAACGATGCAATTTCTATGGTAACTTTTCACGGACCTGCGAAACAGTGATCGCACAGCAAAAATAGGGCACTTTCTTGAGTGCCTTCGAAAAAATTCTGCCACCAAAACGGGCCCCAAAATGGCCTCGAAGCAAAAAAATAATGTCACCAAAGGCTTCGCCCTTCTCCCGTAGCATATACCGCTTTCTCGCCACACCTCGAAGGACTTCCCAATGTGAGACAGTGCACTCTTGCACTTTCCGGTTGTGCTACCTGCAGAGGTTTGCTCCCAAACTCAAAAAAGGAAAGCAACACTGATCCTCTTACCAAGACACCGTGAACTTGGTTTGCTTTCTTGAGCTCCTTACCATGAATCGAGCTCTGATACCATGTGAAGAGAGTGGGAGAGAAGTAAGGAGTCTCACTTGCAGCTCTCTCACATACACAAAGGTGGAGGCTGAAAACAATTTTTCTCTTCTTAGTTGTGAAAGCCAAAAGAACTCTCTTAGTACAAAAGGAATAGGTGAACCCTATATGTAGGTCTCAAACCAAACTCAGCTAACTAAGGTGGCATATTAACTGAGCCACTAACTTAAGTACATAAAGATAGTTGTCATCCAGCTATTATTCATGGGTGGTGTACCAACTGCATCTACAGCTAACAAGTTGGTGACATAGATGCCACAACGGTCACCCTGGCATATCACAAGTGGAGCTCGATATCTCAACATGCCATGGATTTGTAGTAGGTGGATTGGTGTATAGAGTTTTGTCACTAGATTTCATAATGGGCTCTTAGTTATGTCTGCACTACACTTAAATAGGAAGAGAGTTGATTGAGCCTGACCTTCTCATTCTCTGGTCTCACATTAGTTGTCTAATCAAAATATTTCATCTCACATTAGTTGTCTAATTGAAATCTTTCATCTCACACTAATTGCCTAATCGAAATCTTTCATTCTCAATTAGTTGTCTAATCAAAATCTTTCATCTCACATTACTTGTCTAATCGAAATCTTTTGGCTCACCTTATGGTCCTTTGGATATCAAAGGACACTATCTAGTTACATAGCTCAAAAAAAATTTCCCAAGTAAACTGTGAAGAAGAATAAAAATTCAATAGATTACATACATTACATCTCAAAGACACTTTTCCTTCAAATTACATCTCAAATACTCCTTTCCTTTAGGGGGCTAGTTCACATTGCTTTGAGCAGGTTGCCTTTTTGAGCTCCTTGATTGTAGGTTCGGCCCTCCTTGATCCTTTCCTTGCTCTTTTCCAGAAGGGGGTTGGTTCCTCCCTTCAGGGGCCCAGTCCCTCCCTTCATGTCGCTTTCTCTTTCCTTGATTTAAGCTTCTTGGTTGTAGGATTGACCCTGAGCAAAGAGTGGTGGAGATGAAGGAGAGCATCTACAGCCTTGGGATGAGGGAGAAAGGAATCAAGAAGCAAGTTCTTCATGTATAGAGAAAGACTATGGTATTGATGGCCACAATAGTTAAATCAGATGCCTATCCTACTGTGCAACAGGGTTCGAAATGCATGGTATGCCATGCCCCCATCATAGATAATAGCATGATCCGATGGCTTGCACGTTTTTTACTTTGGGGTGTTTATGCATTCAAGATATATCTATAGAGAATTCCATTTACCATTGCCCAGTTCATGGACAGATCAAATGTGCTTGCCTTCTACAACTATCTACGATGGGAAAGCAGATGTTGTAGCTCAATTTGCCATTTGGGCAAAAAATGCAAAAGACAAGGAGCTTAATTTAAAGAAGGCCAAGACCGAGTGTGACTACGAGGAAAAGGAGCCTGAAGGGAGGAACCATCCCCCTTCAAGAAAGGAGCAAGAAGGATCTGCACACAACAACTTCATTATAATCCCTCAGCATCTATTGAAGCTGCTTACATTGCTCAAAAACATCAACATGGGCCATTTCCAAGACTTTCACTCTGCTTTGGAAATCTCTCAGGGCGATGGATTACTTTTCAAAACTGTTGAAAGCCATGGCAAGCTTGTGCACAACCCTATCATAATCCTATTACAAGGTCTTGTCGCTTACTCTTTGACTCGGGGGGTGCACCACTAAGAAACCCTAGGTGTCACGTGCGTTCAAGGAGAATTTTAAAAACCCCTCAACTAAAATGTTCTTGTCAACAATAAAAACACCCCTCTTTACTTATGAACTAAGTGATTTTTTTCTAACATTGAATTAAAAAAACCCTCCTAATATTTTAATCTCGTTAAATTTTATCAAAAGTTTGAATTAAAATACCCCTCCTTTTGAATGCACGTGGTACACTAAAATTTTGTGAGGTGAAGCCCCTGAGCTCTTAACCTTTCTGGTTTCTGTATTTTCCCTTTTCATCTCCTCCATCATCTAGTCTTTTTCAATGTTCAATGTGTTTTGCATGTTGCAGAGCTATTTGTAAAGACCCTCCTTTTCAACTCTCTAATCTTCAAGCTCCTCTTACATCATTGCTAGTTCCTTGTCCATGATGTCCCCATCACTTCTCACTCCTTCAAGCCTATCTCAGAGCTCCTTGATGCTTTCTTCTCTTCTATGAATTTCCATGTCAACCATTTTTGCAACGGCCTCAGCTTACTCTTGTGCCTGTAACAACTTGACTTGTGTCTCCTGTACCATGGCTTTTGCACCTTCCATGATAATTTTCTCAAATTGCACTACCTTTGTTGCATCGGTGGCTTTCTCTTGTAGAAAAGTCACCTTCTAAGACATCTTCTTAACGTATTGCTCAAAAATCCCTTTGAGGGTAGATGCCATCAAGTGCATTGCAACTCTAACGGATTGAGATAACAATTGGAATTTGCCATACATGCAATTCTTCAAGTTGGTTATCATGCTCTTGGCAATCGCCCTTGAGAAAGATACATCATGTCTTTTTAGTTGCTCTACTGCTGAGCTTAAACGTGCCAAAATTTCATGGTTCCTCTTGTATCAAGAAAGAAGTGAATGGTCTTCTTCAGTGCATCTTGGAGGTATGTTGGCAAGATAGAAATCTTGACTTCACCAAATTTACTAATCTAAGCATTGGGGTATACATCTAGAATATCATGTCTCCTCCACTGCTTCTCAAAGAATTGTGCTTGCAAATTGCCTCCAGAAATGCCTAGTGCATTTTCAATCACACTTTCAATGATGGTAATCTTCTAACCTTGATAGACTAGTTGCCCCTCCTTCACATTCACCTTGTGTACCAACTTGTAATGTCTCTTAGAGCATCCAAATTGGGATTTTGAAGTGATAGAGATTAGCTCTGATATGTCAAATTTCAAGATCAGTAGGAGAGGAGGATTTTGCACTTAGCTATAGAGAGGGAGGAAAGATTGTGTGAGGAGCTCTCAAATTGTGCACAGTCCATTACGATAGGGGATAGAAGTTGCAGGAACAGTGCAAGGTAGATAGAAATGATCGAGAGGGTTAGAAGATGGAACAATGAATCAAATGTAATAGTGCAAGCTTGAGTTTGCAATCACAGTGCAAGGGAGAAAGAAACGGTTGAGAGGGATAGAAGATGAAATAGTTAAGGGGATGGAATAGCGGAGGCTTAAAATTGTAGCCTGACTACACTATCAAGGTGTGAGCCACTATAGTGGTTGGCCCGAATTTTGATTAATTTAATAAGGCATTACTACCTTGCATGGTAATGAGTGTTTAGATGTGGTGGCATCTAAGATTCCTAGCTACGTTTGTGGTATCGGCTAAGATCCACTTGGATGATAACTAATTACCAACCACCGCAATGGCCCACGATTACCCACCTTCCAGTTACCACTATCGAGCTTGCATGCATGATTACTATGAGTGTAATAAACTACAGCAGTCACTAGGCTTGTATCCTTAGGAGAGTACTAGAGTGCATGGTAATGAGTGATTACAAGTGATTAGGCTTCATAATCTACTTTTGTGGTACTTACTGCCCAGTGGTGGTGCCTTTGTCACCCACGTCTGTGGACATCGGGCTAGCAGTTAATTACCAGCCCACCGTAGTGGCCTGCAGCTGCTCACTTGCCACCACCAGGCTTGCATGCATGATCACTATGAGTGCAGTAAATTACCAATCACCGGGCTTGCATGCTCAGTAGAGTACTAGAGTGCATGGTAATGAGTGATTAGAGGTGATCATAATTCATGATTTAACTTTGTGGTAATTACTACCTAGTGGTGATGGCTCTCAACAGCCACGTGTGTCATGGATAAGATTCCACGGGGCTGGCACAACTAATAACTAGCTACCATAGTGGCCTGCTCACCCACCACCAAGATTAAGCATGCATGATCAGTACGAGTGTAGTAAAAATTACCAGTCGCTAGGCTTGCATGCTGAGTAGAGTACTAGAGTTCTTGATAACAAGTGATTAGAGGTATCATTTGACTTTGTGGGAATTACTGCCCGATAGTGGTGGCTCTCATCCCCATGTCTATCATGGTTAATTACCAACCACCATAGTGGCCTACTCACCCACCACTGAGCGTCTGCTTTGAACATGATTACCATCCCATTTGGGGTGGCACCTAAGATTCCAGTGTGGTGGCCTATAATGAATATGGATGGAACCTTGGGGTCCAGCCACCATGGTGGCTCAAACTTTATAATATATAAGATCCATGGTATTTGGCATTTTACTACCTTGCTCTCATTCTGCCCTGGCTCTGCTACTTTGCTCCACACACTCTGCTACTTTTCTCAACACCCCTCCTCAAGCTCTTTTCCACCCTTGCTCTACTTTGCTCCATGCTCCCTTGTCCAACTCTTGTCAATGATATGCTCCCTTTCTTATTTGTTGCTCACCCACTCATCTTCACCATGCCAACTACCACCCCCCCTCGATGCACTGTGATTGCAATGTTATCTACCTTCTCACATAAGGTGATTGTATTGCACTCACCTTTAGTAGAAATGATGGCAGTAGTGGAGACCCTTCCTTCCCACAGTCGATTTCCCCCATACCTGCATGTCACCACCTTAGATGACATGCTCACACCTTTGGCCTCTTTGTGGCTGTGATGTATGGGTTCTCCCTAGACGTGATGAAGGCCTCAATATTATAGCAGAGTATTGTCAACTTGTTGGGGGGGGCATAATCTGAGTGTTGGAAATGTGCATGGTATTTGGCCTCTCCATCGTCTCCATTTGGTATTTTGACGCAATGAGCTAGATTGGCAGAAATACGGGCGGAAGTACTGAGTTGTAAAAATCCCTCTTGCTCAAACAAGGCTCATAACCACTTAGCAATGGTTGGATGTAATCTTTTGGCCTCTAAGGCTCTCAACGATCTTTTCGCTCACTAGAGGTAATGTTTTAGTCTCTAAGGCTCTCAGAAATTGCTAAGTTTTTATTACATTTATGTAATCTCTTTTTGTTCAATTTGAGGCTCGAGCAGTATGTACTATTGTTAACTTTTATATTTGAATGGTTATGGTAGCTAGCTATAATCTTTTGGCCTTTAAGGCTCCTAGCAATTGCCGAGTTTTTGTAAATGTAAGATGTACATTTAAGTATAAGTTGTTAATATTTATATAACTTGTTATTAGATATAGATGTACATTTGAATCTCGTTTGCTCAATTTTCGCTTGATGAAAATGTAATTGATTATCTAGATGGCACCACTGGGCCTCCACTCACCAGGATGGATCGGAATACTTTTGCCCTCATTTATATTTATTGCAATAAGGACTAAAATACCTATAAAGAAGACTATGATTTCCTTGCTTTAGGACTAAAATAGCTCCAACGACCCACCGTTGTGGTTGCATGGAGATACATCTAGAAAAATACAATAAACTTCAAAAAATGCAATTGACAACATGGCCCTTGTTGAGGGGTCCCATGTAGGGGCAAGGGCCATATTGATGTTCATTGTACAATATCCAGGATGCCATCAGACAGATATGGCATGTCAATATGTCCCTTGACCCTAACAGGGACCCCTCAAGGGCCATATCGTTAATTGCATTTTGCTTGGTTGCACAAGGAAATACATTTACCTTTGTACACAAATATATAACTCCAAGAACTAGCACGCATGGTTGTCATAGATCTCCTTCTGTTTGCTAGCATGCTGGTCGTCTTAGACCTTGTCTTGTAATATGTAAAAATAGGTAGCAGAGGTCTCTTCGAGAAAACCTTGAATTTTGGTCGATGACAGGTCGTCAGCAGGTCACAGACTGTGCTAACGCGATGCTTAGAGTGATAGATTATGTCTCATTATTATGCCAAAAACTAGTGCAATGGTCTCTCCAAGCCAACCTATGATAGTCATGGTCAAAGCTATAGCAACAGGCTACGTGATGACAGGTGGTGCGCTACGGCGGTGTTCATAATGATAGATTGCATCTCGTTTTTGTGCCAATAACCAACGCAGTGGCTTGGGGGGGTCACTATGTATAAACCCTCTATATCACGTGCGTTCAAGGCCTATATTTAAAATCCCTTATCTGTAAAAAAAATTCATTAATAAAATGTACCCCTTTTCTATACAAATCTGTAAATTTTTTCCAAAACTATTTTAAATAGTCCCTTATGTATATTTATTTCTGTAAATTTTAGAAATAAAAAAAATCCTTCTGTTGAACTCACGTGATAGGGTTACATATGATGAGTGACCCCCTCGAGCGCAGTGGTCTCTCTAAGCCAACCTTCAATTTTAATGATCTCTATGGGTGTGGTGCCTAGTGACAGGTGGCAAAGATGCAGCAAAAGGCTATGTGATGATAAGTGGTCAAGCCAGAGGCTGCACTGCGTGAAGCAGTACAGAGATGCACGATGTAGTGTAGAGCTATCATGTGTCGAACTCTATGGTGTTTAGAATAAATAGATTGCATCTCATTATTACGCCAATGTGGCATCATGACGTCGAGAAATGTTTTGGCGAAAGCATGGATCCATGCCAAATTCAAAATTCACCCAGGAGCACATCATGTCGCGGCACCAAAAGGGCCCCAAAAATAATTCCCCAATTGGCTACACCCAAGCTCAGGGGGGTCACTATGTATAAACCCTCTATATCACGTGCGTTCAAGGCCTATATTTAAAATCCCTTATCTGTAAATTTTTTCATTAATAAAATGTACCCCTTTTCTATACAAATCTGTAAATTTTTTCCAAAACTATTTTAAATAGTCCCTTATGTATATTTATTTCTGTAAATTTTAGAAATAAAAAATATCCTTCTGTTGAACTCACGTGATAGGGTTACATATGATGAGTGACCTCCCCGAGCACCCAAGCAAACATTAATGCTTTATTAGTACTATCTCAGTCATCCTCGTCCATTGCCGCTCTAAGACACCCAATTAGCTCGGGGGGTGCACCACTCAGAAATCCTAGATATCAGGTGTATTCAAGGGGTATTAAAAAACCCCTCAACTAAAATTGTTTCCCCAATAAAACCACCCCTCTTTACTTATAAACTAACAAAATTTTTTCTAAAGTTAAATTAAAAACCCCCTCTTGTTATTATAAACCTATTAAAATTTTATTTTAAAATACCCCTCCGTTTGAATGCACGTGGTACACTAAAATTTTGGGAGGTGAACCTCCTGAGACCCTAAGATGTGCTCAAGTATGTCTAAATCTGATTTGAAGACACTCTTGCCCTTATTTTGTTGTGACACAAGTTGCATCTAGAACTTAATAGCTCTTACTAGATGAGAGTACACAAATGTTTGTGGACTCTTATGTAGTAGGGCATAATTGAAGTCTCTTGTGGATGTTTTTTGTACCAAAACACTTCGACTACTAAATCCCACTTCTCATAGGTTGTTCCCCAATTATCCTTAAATGCTAGCTCAACCTTGTGCTTAGATTTTGTGCCCTACAGCAAAAAGTATGGGTCAGCTTCCTCGTTCTCCCAAGAGGCAATGACAACTGCAAAGTTATCTCCCTCTTCCAAATAGCCACTGAGTTCATCAAAACTCTTCCCAAACTTTGGTGAGTTGTTGTTTGTATCTCCATTGTTCTTCACTCCATCTAAATGTAGAGGGAAAACTTGAACTCACTCCCATGTCTTCAGAGTTGCAATGTTCTCACAATTGTCATGATCCCCTATGATGCATGCACTGTAGAAACATCAAAGTTTTCTTGTTTTAATAAGCTGGTTGTTTGAGAAGCCCCGTATGTTGTGCAAATAACGAACTCCTTTAATATTCTTGCAATCATGCCGTCTTCTCCTTTGCACTTCATCCACTTTCACTTCATGGAACACTCTATGTACTACACTATTCTTAAGGCTTTGTTCACTGCATGTTGAATGCGTGCCTGTGGAGAGGTTGGTTGTAAGCTGTGTTACAGAATCATGGGAATCATTGAGTTTTTCTTGAGGACATATTAATTGGTGTTTAAATAGATCTTCCTTAATAGTAGCATCCACCATGTTCACCCTTGGCATGGTTAGACCTAAAGAGATTCCACATCATGTCTTTCGGTCAAGGACTTGAACCTTGAGACAAAGTAGACTCCATGGGATGATTTAATTGAGAGGAAGCACCATCTGACCACACCCAATGTTGTTTTATATTTTTAGCATGGGGATTTTCCTTTTTCAGCCATTCCCAATGCAGTAAAAAATCATGCTACGCAAATAAGGTGCCATTTTCCCTATCATCTAAAATGTAGAAATAGTATGTACATTGCACTGACTTGGAATCTTGTGAGTCAACAAGAAGATTGGAATCATGCATAGAAGAATCATGTAAATGACTATACGTGATCAATATGCACAAAAATTGTTAATATCTGCTTGTTCTACCAGTGAGCACTTTGTATCTCATCTTGTTCTTGTAAAATGACTAATTTTTAGCAAAATCTATGACAGAGACAATATTGTCATGGGAAAAATTGGCAAGGCATGTCTTGAAATACAACTTATCCTAATAACTGGCCCTGTGAAATTCTGAAGCACATATTTTGGGATGGATTGAACCACCTGACCTATGAGCTCCCTTGGCTGAGTGCTCTTATATGACAGTGGCCAGCTCTTTTTATCGGCTCCTTCAACATTGACATTTTCAAATATCCTCCATTTTAGAGAAACATGGCTTTCTTCCATCATTTCATTTGGACAGACATGAGATGTCTTCTTCTTCAGCTTTATACTGCAATGCTTACATTTGCCATGATGCATTCAATGCAATGCCACTCATGGTCTCCCCTTGGACAAATACCACTGGCTCCGAGAGAGACCTTAGGCTAGGATATCTGCTCTCCCTTGCAACACATGATGAGGATCCAGGTGGCCTACATACTGTGCATTCATTAGGGAGGCATGGGCATCGATCCCCATGGAGCAATGCTCCAGCAATTCTCCAACAAGACCATATCTCAAGTCGTTCATAGCTTGCTGAGCCATGTCAAATTCTATGTGTGTTTTGCAATAATAAACATTCCTATCTTTGAGTTTCTTGACATAGCAGGGCTTACAGTGCTCAAAGATCCTCTGCCCAATTGAAATGTTCAGATTCTGATCCATAAACTTGAGATACAACTCTATCTACTAACCCAATATGTGGGAACAATAGAACAATGAGCCCTCTTTTAAAAGGAACAATAGTACAGTGAGCCCCCTTTTTGTACTACTAAAACAAGACAAAACACAGTCTAATTAAAGTATATAATGAAGCAAAACAATTTTCAACCACCGTGTTGATTTAGGATAGTCACAATTTCAACTATCGGGCTTGTTTAGGATAGTCACAATTTCAATCACCAGGCTGGTTTAGGACACATTTAGGACAGTCAATCATTGGGATGGTTTAGGACACATTTAGGACAGTCACAAATTTCAACCACCGGGATGGTTTAGGATACTGTCACAATTTCAACCACTAGGCTAGTTTAGCCTAATGGTCTAGTCAACTTCACATATTAGACAATAAAAAGTATATCGCTTCTCATTTTGGAATTTCATAATTAGAAAATAAGATCTCACAATTAGAAAATAACAGTATATTGCTTTTCATTTTTGAATTTCACAATTTCAGTCAGTAACTATTGTTTGTCTTGAACCAGCACTGAGCTGTTTTAGGACAATCACATTAAGTCCAAGCCATCCCCATAGACTAGATATGGTGGTATATGACCTGAATAGCAAGAACTTAAATTTAACAAATTTAAGCACTAAGAAACACAATAATTTCAATGATTGGGCTGGTCAACAACTAATGTCTGTTTAACCACACTGCTTCAAGACAATCACATAACTGGTGATCAAGTTGAAGCAGCCATGGTTTCATGATGTTCCAACCACTGGGTTGGTTTAGTAAAAGAACAATATATTGCTATTTTGTTTGCGAAATATATTGATATTAATTTCTACTCAACCACGCCACCCAGCTAGACAACAACTAATGTCTATTCACCCATGCTAGTTCAAGACAATCACAACATTGGCGATTGAGTTGAACTAGCCTATCGCATGGGGTCTCACCTAAAAAAAATTAGTCTACCACATGCATTCAAAAGGAGGGGTATTTTAATCCAACTTTGTTAAAAAAACTAACAGAATTACAATGATAGGAGGAGTTTTTAAATTTGATTTTTGAAAAAATTCACTTTGTTCATAAGTAAAGAGGATTGTTTTTATTGTGGAAGAAATTTTAGTTAAGGGGTTTTTTTAATACCCTTTGAGCACACATGATACATAGGCTTTCTTAGTAGTGCATCTCCCAAGGCCTACGGTTGCATGATGTTCCAACCACCGAGCTGGTTTAGGCAAATCACATTTAGTCCAAGCCTAGTTTAAGAAATGAAACAAGTAAACTATCCCAAAGCTCAATCACAAACAACCATTGGGTTGGTTTAGGCATCACTGACCTGTGTTGCAACAAGCATGTGTATGATGTGCTCCTCAAACACCATGTGTCCCATCCACTTTTTACATATGTCCTTTATATTTGGAGAAACTCTTGTATTTTCAAGCCAAAACATCATCACTCTAGCAATGACTTCCGCAATTACATTGTCTCTCCTTTTCTTGCATTCTGTTGAAGCCCATGGACTTCTTGGATCGAGATGATCATGCATTGCTTCTACTCTACATTCAACAAACTGGAGCCATGTTGGTCCTTCTGATTCACAACATCTTCAACATTGTGCATCCAAGCCATTTCTCCTTTGTTTTAGGGGACACCAACATATGCCATTTCTCAAGTTATAGAGCATCGCCTCTTGCACCTGCATCTGTTGAGGTGTTCGTATGGTTGTTACTCTACAAACTTTAGGGTGTATCTTAAAGCTTGTGAAGACTCAAGACTAGTAATCACCTGAATGGCTTAGTATTGCTGCCTCAAATCCTCCCACGAATCGTGACACCATAGCTCATCTTCTTTGCTCTGATGGCAATAATAAAATGAGTGCATATGCAACTACTTCTTGCTACTCTTGGGGGGGTCACTATGTACAAACCCTCTATATCACGTGCATTCAAGACCTATTTCTAAAATCCCTTATCTGTAAAATTTTCATTAATAAAATGTACCCTTTTTCTATACAAATCTGTAAATTTTTCCCAAAATTGATTTAAATATTCCCTTATGTAAATTAACTTTTGTAAATTTTAGATATTAAAAATGTCCTTCTGTTGAACTCACGTGATAGCGTTACATATGATGAGTGACCCCCCCGAGTTGCTACTGCTCTACAAGCAGAATAAAAGATAAGGAGGGAATAAGATTATGATAGTGTAGGTCAATGGGTGAATCTTTCCCCATATAGAGTTATAAATATTAGCCCTGGTACCACTTTTAGGGCAAATTTATCACATTTGAGGCTCTAAAAATTATCCCACCTTTATTTTTGGCCTAATTTATCAAATTTAGACCTCTAAATATTAGCCCAACCAACTTGGGAAAGCCTCTAAATTAGCCCTTGGGCTAATATTTGTTCCTAATTTTTCCCCTGTCTGCAAGGAGTCTTCTCTCTTCACGTTGTTTCTCCCTTTGTAGATGCTGCAAAAGTGTCTTCCATTGTTGTTTTGATAATTTGCCATCACTTTCCTTGACCTACAATTTGTTCCTTCTGCCTTGATGAGGCTTTTTAGCTTTCCTATCTTGCAGCCTCTATGTGCTTCTCTTGTAAGCCATGGTGAGCTACATGTTGCCATTGACTGCATGGTCATGATTAGTCCAGAATAGACCTAGAGAAGCTAGCTAGTGAGGAAAGAAAAGAATAGAAGAAAACTTACCCAAAATAATACAATGCCAAACCAAGGTCTGTGTAAGGTCACATTGAGATGCATGCGATTTCAAGGCATTCACAAGGCAAGGGCAAGTTGCAAGTACTTAATCTTCCAAGATTTAATGGATGGGAGGCATGAAAATTTGAAATTCGTGAGAGTACAAAAATTTTTGGCCACTAGATTTCCCCCTTCTGGTGATACATGTTAGCAAAATTGGATATCCCAACACATTTTCAACTTCTTTAATTTTAGGGTGAATCTAGATACCAATACCAACAACTATCATTGTTTTAAGACCACCATGTAGTAGTCCCACTAGTTGGATTCCAAAATTTCAATCTGTTTTGGTTTTCAACAAATAAAGAAAAAGTTATGGAGTGTGCTCTCAAATGGGTGTGCATCACTTTAGCACAACATTGGAGGGCCATTAATCCACGCATAATATTCTCATTTAGGTGTGTCCTTGGGTTGAGGAGAAGCTCACATAGTGTACTTTTCAATGATTACTTGGTTGCATGTATGTACATAATAAAATTTTGATGTTTTTGAATAAGTTGCTATATCCTATAGTCTTCATGATGCATGCTTCACATGTAACATAGCGCTTGTAATGCTCGGTCTTGTTCCAAATACTTATTCCATAAGTTTTTGGTCTCATGTTCAAGTTTGGAATGTGTACTACAACTTGAAGACAAAGTTTACCAAATTCCATTGAGCAATGCATAAGAAAAAGTTGTATAAAAAAGAATAGTTGTTTGTTAGACAATGCACTAACAATGTTTCATCAAATTGTATTAGATCTTAAAGTAACATCATTTTAATAATTATTAATTTGTGGATAGCATGCTATGTACAACAACTATTCTAGAAATGCATGCTTATCGACGAGGGCAATGTTGTTACTTATGTGGAAGTCAATTCATAAAAAATTCTTTCAACCAAAGGACTTAAGGGAACATATCATCTAGAGATGCTTAAACAATGCGAGAAAAGGAAAAATGTGGATTTCATCGATGTGTGGACATGCTTGATTTATAGGATGTAGAAATCCTTGTATATGGATTTGAGTTAAAATATATGGGAACTTGCACAAAAAACAATTGGTATTTTAAAGAAAAAGCTCTAATGACTCTCTTAGTTGAATGAAGAAGTTTCTTCTCTTTTGTAATTTGTCATGTTTTTCAAATTAAAGAAGAGAACACTTTTTTCAACTAATAATACTATACATTTTTGGGATATGGAGTAAAATGTAAGTAATATTTTATGCATTCTTTTTTCATAAAAGTACTAGTTTTTTAAAGTGTTTGACATGAAGTATATATTTTGTCCCTCTAATTTTGAAGAAATGCACATTTCTTGGACTTTTTTTCAAAAATGGAGTTGACTTGTCGTTTGCATGATTTGTTATCATTTTTTATGACTCGGTGTTTCTAGGGAATATGATGAAGATCACGAAGTAAAGGTGGCAATAATGACATCATAATGGATGGAGGTAGAGATCATGACATTGGAAAAGAAGAGGGAGAATTAGATGATGAACTAGAGGATGAAGTTGTAGGTAGACATACAATAGACGATGATGATATAGGTGATCAATTGGCCATAAACTTAGAGATAGACTTATTTGGCATGCAATACATGGCTCAAGACGAAGCCATTTATTTTTCCATCGACAAGGCTTCCTATCTTTGCCCCTTTTCATTTTTATAGTGGCATTTTTTACATTTGTATGCTAAGTTCACCAAGAATATGTGAGTGTTTTTATCTCAATTTTTGTGTACATACTCTTATATTTTTTATATTTTAAATGGGGCCAAACTTGTAGCCAAAAATTATTTTGGGTCTTCTTGGAAACCACATTCTGTAATTCCGTCAGTACGGAAAAGTTAGCAAAGTCAGTCTAAACAATGGTGTGGGAGTCAGTATTTTTATCAGTATTACTATCGGTATATACCGATGACAAGATCGAGGCCGGTTATACTAACAGCAATACTGAATCACACCATTGTTTATACCAACACCTAAGCTACCCACGACCCGTATCAATGATTTTTGCACCCATGTCCACAAAGCATCGATAAGCTACCCCTGTGTTGTACTGCAAGACATGTGCATGACATTCTGGATATGTTTCAAATGAGCAACATCAAGTCATAGATGAATTCAACAAAGGTGAGTTTAAAGCTAACAAACATAATTCTTCCCATGATGAAGCCATAATAGAATCAATGCAATGATCCCCTATTGACAAACAAGTGGCTCCATTCGGTACTTCATCACTTGCACTCACCCCAACATCATGTATGTAGCTTCTTAAGTCATCATGTTATGCAAAATGCAGACCCAATGCATTGGAATGCAATAAACTAAGTATTTTTCTATCTATGCTTCAGAGAGTATGCTTGCATCACATACAAAGCAAACAATCCTATCACCCTGTGTCTTGTGTGGTGATCTTGACACTCAAAAATTCACTTTGGGTCATGTGTTCCAGATTGTGTATGGTTCTTTCAACTGGTTTTGTAAGAAACATCCGAATGTGGCAACCTGCACCGCTATGGTTGAATACATCTTGGTCTCCATAGCTCTCTCTAATGGACTTTGGATATCAGGCATGTTTAAAGAACTCAAATTTCCTCCCGAGGCTCATTTCACAATTCACTGCAATAATCAATCATGTAGAGCTTGGCACACATTGAGGCGTAGAGCGAACATACTAAACATGTGGATCTAAAATTCCATTTCATCAAACATCACATCGATGAAGGCTCCTTCAAGCTTTAATATGTTTCTACAAAGAACATGAGAGACGACGTGCTGATGACGTCCCTCCCAAGCTCAAGTCATTGGCTGTGCAGCAAAGCTATCGTGCTGCACATCCTTTCTTCCACCTCTTTCCTACACATTAGGAGTTATGTGGGGGTGTTGGAAGATGGCATGGAGTGATCAATCTCCTTGATAGCATGCATTGACAAGCATGCTGAGCTAAACTCAAATTCTCTTCAACTTGAGCTCATCACAACTTTCACATATCTATCTCTATATTTCTAATAGAGAAGGGTGCCATGTGATGGGCAATGACACCATTCTCCCTTGCAAGCTGCGGCCCTCCATGTGGCATTCCCCCCCCTAATTTCAAAATTACCAATCTAAATTCCCTCACACAATTAATGCTTGTGCAAAGCATGAATACATGACTAGTCTTAGTGATTTGGATGGAGAAAAGAGTTGAGGCCCAGTCGTCAAGGTCCTGGGGTAGCTGGAAAGAAATTCCAACCATCTTATCAAAAGGACTTCTTTTGGGAAGTCACATCCCCACGCCCGAGCTATCACCATCAAGAAGATGAAATGTGCACTTGTCATCAATTCTTCCCTTGAAATTATGCAGTGGCAGCCAGAATCTGAATCTGCCATCGCTATCTCTGTCAAGTCCTCGGGACTTTGACTCTTAGGAAATGCCTCCCATGGGCATTTCCCTCATGTCTTCCAAAGATCTTGCATATTTGGTTGGGTTTCATAGTGACGAGGGAAATGATAGCCAGCCTTAGGTTTTAACTCATGTCACTGTGGGCTTTTTGTCCGTATTTTTAAGTCTCACGTGATCATATATGGTGTCGGTCGACCTTGGTTCCTTCACAGATTTGGATTGACTTTGCCCGATTATCATAACGTTAAATGGGTGTAAGTCAAACAAAGATTGCAGTTCCTCGATTATCATAACGTTAAATGGATGTAAGTCTAACAAAGATTGCAGTTCTTCGATTATCGTAACGTTAAATGGGTGTAAGTCAAACAAAGGCTCGTTTTGAATTTTAGCAAGGATGTCGGATTTCCTGACTGCATGTGTGAGAGTCGTCGCGACCTTGGGCTATTTATACGCCTTGCGGTCTGCAGACATCAACCAGCTACTCTTGAAATCTGATCCCTCAAGGCTTACACTATGGTTTTCGCTGCACCTCCAGGCATTCTCCATAATTTTGATTTCCTTGGCTGTTGCACCCTCGCTAGCGCAGATACACCTGACAATAACAACTCCACCACCGACAGAACCTGGATCGATATTGTTGCTCCTTCTCTGCTCCCGCCCAACTCGGCAGGGTATTTTTGGGGGGCCGTTGCCGCGCAGGATGCAGAGAGCATTAGCCATCTCGTTGAAGGGGGCCAGTAAACTATCAGCACGGTGATCACTGCATATGGTCAAACTTGGAGCGAACAGCTGCAGCTAGTGGCAATTGGCGGTTGTGACGCTTCCTCAAATTCGCTGGTTGGTGTGGAGATAGTGTTCACGGACGAAAGCGGGAGGACGAACGCTGTAAGCATTCCAAAGAAACCCCACAAAACCTTCTGGTTAGGTCAAGCAATTCATGTAAATCGATTGATTTCCAAATTCCCACGCTTTTCATCGCAGTTTATATGTGAAGAGCATGCTTGGACTATCGGATGCGTTGTTTACCACACGGCCGGCGACGACTTTAATTCAATGTACAACAATGCTACTGGAGGTGGGAGCTTATTAACAGTTGCCAGAAACCGCAGCAGCCTCCTAATCTCATGTGGCGTCTAGCAACTGCTATGTATCATACTAGAAAAAATTCACGTGGTCAGGCGCTATCATGGGGGTCATCGTAGGTTTCAACTTGGCATTTGAATTTTGCTCTGCGTTTGGACCGATTAGGCCGCTATGCATGGCAGCAGCTATGGCTACAACGGGGGGTGGTAACTACGCAATTTTTGAAACATTATGTAACCCTGGCTGCTTAGGTACTCTCTCTCTCTCTCTGTCTCTCTTTCTTTCATCTGTCATGATTCTCTCTCACACACAAACAATTTCACTTGCCCGTAATTCTACGATCGTAAATTGTCGGAAAACTAACGTCCAATGGAGTTTGGTGTAGGAGATGCAAATGTACTCACTTCCACTGAACACAAAAAACGCATGTCCGAGCTTTCCATAGGAGATGATGAAAACTAGCTTTACGCTAGCTTTTCAGCACCTAAGATATTAACACAACTACCACTTATCGAAGTAATTTCATGAAGTCAATTCATTTTGCAGGTTGCTATAATCACTAAATATGGAAAGGTTCAGTTTGAAAGCGTGTATGCCTTTGGACATGGTGACAAATTCAGCACGGGAAGCTTTATCAAATTAGACCTGGGGCCAACATCCAACCTAGATTCTCACTCCTTCTTTACAAAGAAAATTTATATTACTGCTTTGCATTTTGCTCCAATAATATCAGGTGTGCTTTTATTAATTTTGAATGAAAAGTGATAGTTACTCTCAATGGAGACCTTAACTTCTCTTCATTTTAGAAGTTAAACTTACTCTTTCATGCATCATTTGATAGGGGATGACATTATATATAGGGGCACACAAGACATAAAAATTGGTGATATCATGTGGGTCATGAATGAGAAGAATCAATCAGCATGTCTCTTATGCACAAGTCATTGGTGAGACATGATCCCCTTAAAACAACCCTGAGTGATGCAACATTCCCAAATTTGGAACAGAATATGGAGGAAAAATCACAGCCACACTTCTTATATCCATTGTATTGGTCAGAACCAAGACAATGAAATGCTATTAAAAAATCAATAAATTTTTTCATCCATTGAACTCATCGATAGCAACTTCATATTGATGGAGTTATTGCACGGATTGCATTTTCTCGAAACACCAATAAGTTGTTGGAGAAAGATTGTATTATTTATGAAGAGAAAAATAACTTAACTTTTTACTTTCAAATTTGTTCCTCATATATCTCTACCGAGCTAGTGTTTCAATAACTTTGTAAGTAACTCAACTTTAAACATGAAAAGAATTTGGAGTTGTTGGTAGTATGTAAATTTCCTTTGCAATGTTACAAAGTTCATTTTCTATCATTATGATAATAAACTAACATTGTTAGTATGGAGCATTGTGAACCTCCTTATCTCATGGCTTGCAAAGCAATAACAAGAATTATTGTCACGTGAAACTAGGCGCATTTAGAGATATTATATTAGCCTTTGTGTTTACACTTGGATATTGTCTTGATGTTGCATACTAATAAAGTAACTTCTTATTCAATTGATTTTATTAAATTGAACAAGATGCTGATGCTATGTGGAAAATTCAATGATACATGGTAATGTGCATAATTTTCCATACATATCCAAGATCAAATACCTTTTTTAAACCTCATGTATTTAAATGTCATCCTGGTGATCCATAACTTCTCCTTATATTCTAATTCAATCTTGTCGATAGTATGTACATTATCAGTTTCTGAGTATCATTTGTTAGAAACAATATATATATATATATACGAAAGCTTATTTCACTCTTATAGCTAGCTCCATAAATGAGAGAATGGATTTGATTATATGTCTTGCTCATCATGATTTTCTCATATTTCAATATTTTGATGAGCTGAAGCCAGCTTAAGTCTTGCATGAACAATAAATTCATATAGAAATTAAATATTATTTTAAGCACTATATTTACTTTAGGATGAGTAAACACATATCACCTATATTCTATCATTCTTAATCACTTTTCATCCAGTTTTGGACATAAGTCAAAAAATAGCTTTTCCACTCAACCCATTATTACACAACCATTATACTCATCCTAGATGTAAATTGTGTAGTTTGAGTAAGGCCCTAAGTTGGGTTTGGAAGTCCTGCACATGCAATTTGGTTTGGGGTTCTCAAGTTTGGATATCTACAATCGTTAGTGCCAATGAAAGACAATCTTTACACCAAATAAAACCTATTGCAATCCAAAACAAAGAGCAAGAAGAGTACCTAAGGCACAAAAGCATGTACATAAATAGTGAAAACTTGTTGAGAGACCAAGGATAGTATCAAATTAATCCATACATTTTGATTCCTCTCAAAGTTGTTCCCTCCATCACACATACACTTTTAAGAACTCACACTTCACCTAACGCCACCATCAAGAAAATGTGGAGTCCAAGGCAATTGATATCTCCAACTCCAAATACTGAATGGCCTCAATAATAGTCAAAATATAGCTCTAGAAAAGGATCAAGGATGTGAAGCTTCATAAGAAGGCCATGAAAAATAAGTAGCGTAAGTAGGTCAAGAAACTAGCTACAAAAAGAACCTACTATCCTAAAGAAAGATTAGAAAATGCCTCCATTTCATGTTGAGAATACATCTATAGATGAGGCCTCTAATGCAATAGAAATCCCAAAAGAAACTACTCCCCAATAATAAGGTTTGACTAGTCTTCATGAAAGTGTTACAATAGTACTAGCATGTTCCTCATCATGACTATACTCTAGCACAACAAGACAAAGCACCCATAGACGTGCACACAGATGCGTTTTTTGAACTAAAATAAAAACTTACGGGCGCATCTATTTGCACATCTATTTTCACGTCTGGAGACCCGGGTCTATCAGTGCATCTATATATTAGACACACGCACATATAGACGCGCACTTAGACGCTTAAATAGATGCGCTTGTAAACGTGTTTATAGACGCAAATATAAACGCTTGTCGAACAGACAGACGTGTAAATAGATGCATTTATAAACGCACTGATAGATGCGCTTTTTTTTTTTTTTTTTTAAACAAAATGGTGTGTATGTCGTGTATGCTATATAGTTACAAGAATCCCATATCCACATTTTGTAATTCAATTCTTATAGCCAACCGCATTTAATTACAATTCCAAATAAAACATTACAATTCCACAACGCAATAAAATTGAAAGCTCACAAAGTGCTTGTATATACATATAGCACGAAGCTAAGCCACGTCATGTGGCTTCAAGTACAAAAAATAAGGAAGCTAAGCCACGTCATGTGGCTTCAAGTACAAAAAATAAGAGGAGTGTATATACAAGAGGCATGAAGCCAAGCAAGTGGCTTTAAGTACAAAAAAGAGTAGCTCGTACTACTTCTATGACTAATCTATGTTCTCCATGTCCTCGCTCCCTTCCACGCTCCCTTCTGTGCTCCCTTCTGCACCTCCTTCCTCGTCTTCCTCATCATCTTGTGCACGGGGCTGTAAACAAGGGACAACATATATCAATGTATGAAAAATCAAATCTTTACTTATAATTTTGGCATTATTTAATTACTTTCAAATACCTGGGGGGCCACTCCAATAGCCCAGGTATACTGCTCCTCAGTAATCAACCCATCATCATAGAAGTGCCTCCATGTATCTCCTCTGCGATGGTGACGGTGGTAGGCTATCTCCACAGGAGTAGGGTATTTGCCCACCATCTCAAGCTACAAGACAACACAATTTGCGGAGCGATTAGTACAAAGAAACAACCTCCTAATAAACTACATAAGCAATATAATTTGAGATCGATACTTACAAATTGGGCCTCCCATGATTCAACACCCCCTGCTCCAAAATGCGCGCTTCCATATTCCTCCATCTGGATCCTCTATGCCTCCACGTGCTGCAGACTGGGGTCCTCCCTCGTTGACTTCATTGCCTTCTTCCACTCATGCTTGTGAGTGGTGTGGGGTGGGCCCCTTGTTGGTTGACCTGCCTCAAGCCTGGCAAGCTCCGCTAGTGCCTGCCTCTTAAGCGAAGATCTTTTATTGCCCAGTATCATAACAATCTTTGACTTGGCCCATTTATCTATGAACTGGTGATTGGGGGGGTTAGGATACCTAGAGCGAATAGCAGCGAGGGTCTCATCAGCCAACCTCTTTGGGTGGTCTTTGTAGTGGATAAAGCAATCTGTGTAATTGTTAGCAATTACAGAGCGCATGAAGGCCATGATGTCCTTCCCCCATGCATCCATCAAGATGCCTCCTGTCTGAGTGATGTCATAATAAATCGTACCATCACCTGGAGGCACGTCTAAATCATCTGAATCATCATCGTCCCCACTGCCACCCCTCCCAAAGCACTGTGCCATGCATCCCCCACCGCTCTCCCTGCTACTACACCTGCTACCGTGTCGTGTCGAGCTCGTACACTGGCCACTCATAGCTGGAGACTGCACGGGACTACGTTGACCACTCGTAGCTGGAGAACCGAGTCTCGATGGCACAGGAGTATGTCGACGGCTCTACGAGACAGAAGGACCTCCTGACGGCATGGGGGAAGGGGCATAAGACGGGATGGCAGAAGGGACATAAGACGGCATGGGGGAAGGGGCATAAGATGGTATGGGGGAAGGGGCATAAGACGGCTGTGCTGACTCCATTGGGGTGATCTCAGGCGGTGTGGGGTGGTTTGGAGTCTATAGTGCCGACTCCTGGGGAGTGTTTAGAGTACCCGTCATATACCCGTATAACTCCGCAGGAGTAGGAGGGTGCCCTAAAAGGTTATATAAGTCCTTCCACATAGATTATCGGGGATCAGGTGAGCTAGAAGCGCTTCCTGGCCACATGTTGAATTGGAAAAAAGGGAAAAAATCTATTACTGATGAGCTGAGAAGAAAGGGGAAGGGAAGAGAGGCTTACTGTCAGATCAGATCTATAAATGCATCTGACAAGCGCATCTATAGATGCATCTAATAGAGCATCTAACAGAGCACCTAATAGAGCGTCTAACAGAGCATCTAAGAGAGTGTCTAACAGTGTCTGCAAATAGGCTAGATGCACGTTTACACACACGTGTAGACGTGCTTTTAGATCCGCTCTGAGACGTGCCTATACACGCACTCCGACAGACGAGATTTCTAAAAAGTAGAAAAGGACATTGCACCTGACACACAAACGTGACACTGATACCCAGATCATGCGCTTCTTGGATATGAGAGTACAAATCTAAAGAGAGCAAACTTCCAAACAAGATCAACTGCAAAAGGACTTACTTGGATAGAGGAATGGAGGGTTTTTCTTCTTTTTCAAAGTTGCTTCTCCTCCTTGTTCTTCCTCCTCTCCTTTAAGCTTAGAAGTAAGTGTGGGTGCCTTCCTCTTAAGTATAAGCTTGGAAGTAAGTATGGGAGCCTTCCTCTTAAGCATCGAAACTATGGATCTGCTAATGAGGAAGGAAGCAATCCACGCGAAGTAAAAGTAATGTGAACAAAAGCAAAGAGAGCATGCTAAAAGCAGGTTTACAAGCCACGTCTATAATCGTGTCTAACAATGCATCTATAGCCGTGTTTAAATACATAGAGTAGACACGCTTTTAGATGCGCTTTTAGACGCGCCTTCAGATGTGCCATAGAGTTTAAATTAAACATTTGAAGAAAGTAAATTTGGTGGGTTGTTTGTTTCTAGGATGTCTTCATCTTCAACAAGTAGCTCCAGTGAGGATGAAACCCTCCGTATCCACCATCGTGAAATGTGGTTGGAGCAAAAAATCAAATGTTTGTGTGATCGATGTCAAGGAAACATGTATCGTGCATGCAGGATTACACTCAATCATATTTCAAAGTATGGAGAATGGGATGTGACCATAAACAGGGTAAGGGTTTATAAGTTAAGATTGATTGAGATACCTATGGGTGTTCATATGTTTGAGTTATGATCCCGTTTTAATTTGATACAGGATGCAGTGCCACATCCGCATATGTTGCCCTATGCTCGCCGTGAGGAGGCGAAGCGTCGGCGATATGAGGTGGGATCTTCAGGAGGCACCGTTACGGATGCATGGAGTGATGGTGATAGTAGCCCTCTGCCATTACCTCATGAAGCCGTGGAGGAGGAGGTGTTTGATGATATGGTGTGGAATTTATATGTCCATCAAGGGAGGGATGATAGCATGGAGCAGGATGATATTTTTACTGCAACATCGACTCCAGTATTAAAAGGGGTGCACATTCTCTGTTCTACATGCCTCCCTTGAGTTACTAAACTTGCAAACCATCTATGGATGGAGCAATGCAAGTTTGAATGCATTACTCAAGTAAGCAAACATGGTGAATTATGCTAGTGGGTCAATTACTCAAATGCTTTTCCTCATTTATGGTCTCTTCATGTGCAAGCTACTGTGTAAAATGCTTCCAAGGGAGAATAAACTACCGACCTCAAGAGATATGGCAAGTCAACATGTGACCTCTCTTGGAGGATTAGATTACAAGCGCATCCATGCATGTGTCAATGATTGCGTTTTGTTTCGTGGACTACATAAGGATGCAAGAGAGTGTCCTACTTGTTGAGAGGCAAGATATAGAGCAGATCTCAAAACTTTGGACGTGCCTTGTAAGGTATTGCAACATTTTCCCATAATCCCTCGCATCCAACATATGTTCAAGTGCAAATCTATTGCAGAGCTCATGTCATGGCATTCCTTCCATCGATCAACCGATGGCAAGTGGAGAACTCCCGCGGACTCTCTTGCATGGAGACATATTGAAGACACATGGCGAAGCTTCAAGGAAGAACCTAGGAGCTTGAGACTTGGATTGGGTATGGACGGTGTGAACCCATTTGGTCTCAAAAGCACGTCTTACAGTGTATGGCCAGTGATATTGGTGAATTACAATCTTCCACCCTCCATGGCTATTAAGAAAGGACATGTTATGCTCTCCCTTCTAATTCCAGGGAAACATAAAGTCAAAAACCCTGATGTTTATTTGGAGCCTTTGATTGACGAGCTAGAGATACTTTGGAGAGGTATCGAGGTGCATGATGTGAGCAGGCCCCCCTCGTCATGAGACTTCAACTGCAAAGCAGTCTTGATGTGGACAATGCATGACTTCCCAGGCTATGGCGAGTGTTCAGGTAAGCATTGCATTTCTAATTATGAATAGGCAAAGGATGTGGCACCCTAAAGCCACCTTCCACTCTTAATTGCCTCTATTGTTCAGGTCTCACTACATCGGGTTACCATGCATGTCCTGTTTGTGGTCCTTCGCTAGTTGCCTCACGGGCAGACGCATTGAATAAGGTCATCTATGAGAATCACCATCGATTTCTCCCACCTGATCATCCTAGATATGTTGCCCCTTGGAATGAAGTCCTTCCACAATCACTCACCGCAGGAGATTGGATAAGAGTTTGGGATGGTTCCATGACTCCTCCACCACTTGGCATGAGCCGATAAGGGTTTGTAACTATTGTGTGCTATATTGGCTGGAAGTAAAGATTGCCCACTAACACTTTATTTTTTTTAGATACTCCATATTTTATCGTTTACCATATTGGTCCCACCTCAAGATCAATCACCTGCTTGATCCCATGCATATCTTCAAGAATGTGGCATCTACTATTTGGGAGCATTTGAATGGGACATGAGATTCTGTAGGCATAAGGGAGGATTTACGTACCACAGGGAGGATGCGTGAAGCTTGGCCATAAGAGAGACCAAATGGGCGTGTTTTTTTACCTCATGCACTGTGGATGTTATCAAAGCTAGAGATGGCGACGGTGAAGCGCGCTATTACTACAATTCGTACTCCCACTGGATGCATGAGGTGTTTGAAGGGAGCCTTTACAAAGAGCAAGAAAAGAGGTGTAGAGCAATTATATGGCTTGAAATCTCATGATTGGCACAAGATGCTCCAAGTAAGTATTTTATGTGCATAATATCTTTTTCCTTTCAAATTTGTGAGTGAATAGTTATAAGCAACTAATCAACCACCTCCTCGTGGGTTCAGTTCATACTCCCTACTAGCATTTCACGTAGTGCATCAAAGGACAAGAAATATTGTATTTACAAGATGGGCGAGCTTGTGAGGTACTTTACATGATACAAAATATGATGTGTATCAATGCTTCGTGCAAGTTTGAATGCATATTGCTAATATGCTGTACTTTTTCATTTCTAGGTATGTGACCTCAAAGGAAATAGATCCCACCACACTTGAGAATGCTCGAGTTATGTCAGTGGAGGCGGTTTGTTTAGTGGAGGAGACATTTCCACGTTCTATTCTCACAAGCCAACTACATCTCATAGTGCATTTGGTGGATGAGATTGCTATATGTGGTACTATACATGCACGATGGTTGTTCTTCCTGGAGCGCTTCAGGAAGACCTTGAAGGGCTTCGTGAGACAAAATGCAAGACCCGAAGGTAGCATGGCCGAGGGTTGGTTGGTACAAGAGTCACTTGTATATATTTCTGAGTTTCTTGTTGATGTGGATAGCTCTCTCCCACGACTATGGAGAGATGATGAAGACCTAAGGATGACCTCTATTGTGCCTCAAGGGAAAGGAGGCAACAAAGTAATAGACACGGAGTTGCATAATAGTATCAACCTCTTTTGCATGCTTAATAGTGATGTGATGAAAAGATGGGTGACAAGATACGAGGATGCAAAGGCAAGAAGACAAGAAGAAAGGGCCCTCTTTCGTACACACCACGGATCTCGTGTGCCATACTCTCAGTATCTAAGAGCACTCTCGTGTGCCATACCCTCAGTATCTAAGAGCACTTCCAAAGGATATTCATGTGGATTGGCTACTTGATGAAATGGAGAAAGCAGAGAAAGATGAGAGGACGCATATCACAATGGAAGAATGGGAGTATGCTAGGGGATGCATGAGCAAGGTCGGTATATAGAGTGTTATGCTTATTTAATTGATTTTTTCTTGGTGTAGTGCACTATGTTCAATGCTATATGGTGTGAGGGCAAGCATTTTCGAACACAACGGATTGATGATAAGAGAAACACACAAGATTGCGGCATCATTGCTAGCTTTGAGGGAGCCAATGGAGCCATGGATGATTATTGTGGCATAATCCAAGATATTATTATGCTTGACTTTTGAGGCTTCTTTGTGTAGGTTTTGGATGTAAAGTGATTTAAGGACGTGGTGGAAAGAGGCCCTAATGCAACAATCAAATGCCATGCAAGTGGCTTTGTAACTATTGACTCCACAAAGTTTTGGCAAAGTAGGAAGGACACACTAGTACTACCGCAACAATGTGAACAGGTACTGTGCACACATATAAAAATACTCGCTTTTAAATATTTGATGCAAGAAAAATAACATGATTGTATTTGTGTTTGAATTAGGTTGTCTATCAACCAATGGTGGATAACAATAGATGATGGCATGTCATACCTATTATGCCACGTTCCAAAGTGATGTATAGTACATTTACTAATATGGAGTGTATGGAGGATGATCACGGCCATGGACGTGATGATGACACTGATACGAGAGAGGAGGATGATCATGAGATAGGAGATACAGATATTGAGGCCATTACCCGTGAGGACGAGTCTACCATTCGAGATGCTGATTTCGATCTCGGGGGGGTCACTATGTATAAACCCTCTATATCACATGCGTTCAAGGCCTATATTTAAAGTCCCTTATCTGTAAAAAATTTCATTAATAAAATGTACCCCTTTTCTATACAAATCTGTAATTTTTTTCCAAAACTATTTTAAATAGTCCCTTATGTATATTTATTTATGTAAATTTTAGAAATAAAAAAAATCCTTCTGTTGAACTCACGTGATAGGGTTACATATGATGAGTGACCCCCCTGAGATTTCGATGAGCACATGAGTGGCACAAGTAGTAGTGGGTTGAATGTATTTGTAGATCTAAACACTTGTTTGGATTTTGAAGTAGATAGTTTGGCGAGGGTTGATCTCATTGAGGATGAGATTGAACCATAGCCCCATAATTGATATTGGCAAAACTATTTTACATATTGTCTCATTCTCCTCATCTTACTTAATTCTTGTATATGTGGGCTTGCAAAAAATTATGTGCTTTGGTAATCATGGGCAATGTTTGGAAAGCAATGATGTACACCAAAATCTCACTTTCTGTATTCTTTGGTTTGCATCTATCTACACGTCTAAATGCGCGTTTGATTCTCAGTGTAAACGTGCAAATAAACGCGCTAATACATACACAAATAGACGTGCTAATAAACGCGATGTTAGATGGGCCCATATTTTCTCTGTTTAGATGCGTAAGTACAGGCATCAATTTATGCGCAACAAGATGAGCTTTTAGATGCGCTTTTAGACACGCCCGTAATTCCTCTACTAAAGCAATGCCTATAGAAGCACCCGCTATTTTGCGCATCTACCAAGCGCATCTATAGTTACTTTGTGTTGTTGTGTATAGAGGTCCATTTTCGATGCTTTACCCTCGATCACTACTACACATGGATCCTATTGCGACGTTTAAGTACCGATGTTTAGCGCGCGCGAGGCGCTAATCATCGATATTAGAAGCGTGTCTCGTGAAGCATCACTATATAGTGACTTTAGGCGAACGTCGCTATATAGCGATGATTTCTAAAGTCGCTATATAGCGACTTTTATCAGAATTGTAAGTGTCGCTATATAGCGACACTGAGATACTTTTTTATAGCAACGTTTTACAGAGAGCTTTTTTTTCTCATATCGACCTTAAAAGTTAGTTTTCTCCAATGGCAATTTTTTTTTTAATTTTCATACATGTTTGATCTTTTGAGAGAATAAAAGTATGAGAGCATGTACATCAAGCCTTTGAAGCTCATATATTCATGTCCAAGTTTGAGATGAAAAAAATCAATGAAGAGAATTTACATCAACAGTTTCATCTTGAGCCAAGCCTAACGTGCCAAACAAGTCTATCTCTAACTCTATACCAAGTTGATCTCTTATATCATCATCGTACTCTAGCATTTTACATTCACCTAAAAGTACTTGATCATCTTCTTCAATAAATTGTGGTGATTCTTGATGATCGTTGTCTTCTTCCTCGATACGGTGATCTCCATCTTTCTCCCGTGCGATGTCATTATGTGCATCTTCCTCTTGGCTCATATTTTGATCTTCATCTTCTTCCCTAGATTCATTTGGATCAATTGGATCTGGTGTTGGTAGTGGCATCTCCATATCCACATCTCTATCTTCAAAAAATTGCTTACTTCGTGGTGGAACTTGGATCACATACCACCATCTTGGATCAGAACGATTCGGATGAAAAACCACCTATATTGAAGATGGGTGGCAAATATTGTCAATTATATATACGAAATTATGCTTAAGTACATGTATGTATCAATGGATCTCTAAAAACGAAAGCTTCAATTAATTAAATCATTTGTATGCACCTGCTCACAATGCTCGGGAAGAACAAAAGTATCACTTTCATCGGTCCAAAGTTTGGTGGAGCCTATTGCAAAGAAACCGCTACTATCTTTTCTCACTGTTGCATGGGGACCGTTATAAATAGTTCTAAATCATTTTACATCAAGAATGAAAATACTAAATCATCTGAAATCAACTTCATAGATTTCGCGTATGGTTCCACAATAATCCAACTGTGAGGAGAGAAGATTGGTATCTGAAGCACTTGCTTGGCTATCTTGTGTAAAGTTAGCCATGACTCCACAATCATACGTGACTCTCTTTGAATCGATGCATTCCACACGAAAATGTCGTCCATATGACCATAATGCACTGTACTTTTTGTACTATAAAAGAGCATCATTAAAACAATGAAGATTCATCTATTTTGTAGCATATATTGCCATAAATAATTACTTAATTACATCAAGAGGTAAGAAACTTACATGCATCATACATCCAGATGATAACTCTCACTCACGCTCGTTTATTATCTCTCCATCACGTTCGGCTTTACGTAGAGCCAGTTGTAGCCAATCAAGTGACATGTGAGTGGGAAGAAGAGCTAGATCCCATGGATATGGTTGCGATCGCGTGTACATTACTCTGAATCTTGTCCTTGCATTTATTCTTTCTACTTTGGTTGCTTCATATCTCTCAATCCACTTCTGCATCTCCTTGCTATTGAGGATACAAAACTTATTGAATTTCTCCATTTGCTCTTTGCTCATCTTTCTTTCAATCCCTTTTCCTTGGGGGACCTCGCCAACGATGCGATCATCATCCTTGTTATGCCAAGCTTGCGGCATATCGGGATCCGTGGATTCAAGAAACTCCGTGATCTATACTAATGACTCTTGCACAAGCCATCCCTCTGCCATGCTTGCTTCTGGTCTTGTTCTTTGTCTTACAAACCCCTTCAAAGTTTTCATAAATCGCTTAAGAAAAAACATCCACCGACTATGAACGGTACCTACAATAGCCACCTCATCAACTATGTGCACAAGCAAGTGGACTTGAGTTGTCATAATGCTTGAGGGAAAGTGCTTCTCAAGCAAGCATATGGCTTCGATGGATTCCACCCTAGCCTTCTCGATCTCGATATGGAGATCTCTTTTTGAGATATCCACCTATTTCACATGCCCATGTAAGATATTTTCATAATTAGTCTATAGATTATTTAGCTTAAATTGAAGAAAATGCAATCAATGCGATTAGATAGTAAGCATACCTCACAATACCACTGATCTTGAATATAGCATTTCTAACATCTTCTTGTAATCACCCTTTTATTGTAATTGGGAGGATGAACTATCAAAGCAACAAAGAAGTCACGTCAACAATATAACATAATCATAATTACACTAATGCATCACGATTATCGGTAGACTAATTCTATAGCTTAGAATACCTGTAAGACCTTGTGCCAAAGATGGGACTTGAGCCCACTAATCTTATTGTCCTTTAAAAATGCTCCTTTAATTTCAAGCAACGCATGTACCTTGTCGATGTTTGAAAAGAGGCAATGTCCACCTTGACTGCTGCCTGCTCCCTCATAGAGAGGATCCATGTTGCTTTCGGGAGGACACCTTTTCTCGAAGCATGCACTTGGGGCCACAAACGAGACATTGGTATGTCTAGGAGCTCTGGAAATATCAAAGACCTGCACTCCTCTCCATAATATCTATAACTCCTCTATCAAAATTGCCATGTACACGTCCATATTTTTTGCCTTGTACTTCCCTAGCACAAGTAGTGCAAGCACAAATATAAGATCTTGTCTCAAGGTTTCATATCATAATGGTATCCAATATTAACCACGAACTTAAATAGCTTTGACTTACTAATAATCCATCAGCTCCTCCCCATACATCCACAAGTGGCACATGATAATACGACGTTGATGTCGTACTTCTCGCTTGCAATGAGAGCAATGACAATACAACCTCTCCATAAGCCACTTTGTGCTCCTGGGCATTGGCGCATCATCTGACGAGATTCCACTCATCCCTTCCATCTGCACACTTATAAAATCACAATGTAAGTTGCAAGGAAATATATTAACAGTAATAAAATAGCATCTATGAGCTTCTTTTTTAACTTTAAATAATAAGTGTCTTGAAGTGTTGCTATATAGCAACGTTTTGCTCTGTTCTATTGCTATATAGCAATGATTTGTTATGTTCTGTCGCTATATAGCGATGCTTTTAAATATAAATGTCGCTATATAACGACTAACCAGCATCAGTATATAGCGACACTGTGGGCTAAAACCCAAAACCCCGTGACGTGGCGCTTTCTTTAGTAATCTTTATTCTGAAAAAAGCAATCTCTCCTCCCACCTATATCCGACGACCTCGCTTTCCTCCTCACTATTCTCCACTCCTCACCACTACTCACCCCTCTCCTAACACTTGTCCTCCCTCTCTACCCTTCTCCCTCTTTGCTTGTGTGAAAAGAAGTTTTTCAAGAAGGTGAGTCTCTCTGAGCAATGTAGGTTCGTTTTTTGTGAGATTTCATTTTGTGAGTGTTGAAGCATGTTTTTCCTTGTATTGCTAAGGCTATGTGCGAGTTTTCATGCTTGATTTTCAAGGATTAAAGACAAAAAACGAGATTTTGTAAAAGAAAGAAGACTCACCTCTTCTAGTCTTTTTTGTATTTCTCTTCCTCCTCTTTCTCCTTGTCTCCTTAATCCAATCCCTTTGAGAAGTTACTTCTTTAAACTCCTCCTTCCTCTAACTAGTTATTTGAAAAATTGTATGTTTCCTCCTTTGTAGGGCCAGTCCACAAAACACCAAGCGGGACTATTCCAGGTAAGAAAGTGCTTCCTCTTTTTTCTTTTGTTATTTTTGTTATTTGCATTTGCCTGCAACTAGCACCTTAAGCGCTGGTTGCAGTGATGGGTGTAGGAACCCTCTCTTCCCCTCTCTTCTCTCTTCTTTCCCTCTTTTCTCCTCTTCCTTCTTTTCTTTTTCCCCTCTTTCAATCTCTTTTCCCCTCTTCTTTTTCCCCCTCTTTTAATCTCTTTTTCCCTCCTTTCCTTCTCTTCTTTTTCCCCCTCTTTCAATCTCTTTTTCCCTCCTTCCCTTCTCTTCTTTTTTCCCTCTTTCAATCTCTTTTCCCCTCTTTGAATCTCTTTTTCCCTCCTTTCCTTCTCTTCTTTTTTCCCTCTTTCAATCTCTTCTCCCCTCTTTCTTCTCTTATGTTTATGCTCTCTCTTTTTCTTTTATGCTTAAGCTTTCTCTCTTTTTCTTTATGCTTATATGCTCATGCATAAGCATAAGCATATGCTTTGTTTCCTTTCACTCTTCTTCCTCTTATTTATGAGCATAAGCATATGTCTCCTTCTCTTATGCTCATGCATAAGCATAGGCATGAGGATATGTCTCCGTCTCTTATGCTCATGCATAAGCATAAGCATAAGCATGAGCATATGTCTCCTTCTCTTATGCTAATGCTTATGCATGAGCATATCTCTCCCTCTTTCAATCTCTTTTCCTCTCTCTTTCCCCCCCTCTTTCCTCTCTTTCAATCTCTTTCTCTCTCTTTTTTTTTAATGCTTAAGCTTTCTCTCTTTTTCTTTTATGCTTATATGCTCATGCATAAGCATAAGCATATGCTTTGTTTCCTTTCCCTCTTCTCTCTCTCTCTCTCTCTCTCTCTCTCTCTCTCTGTGTCTCTCTCTCTCTCTCTCCTCCATTATCTTTTAGTTCTCCTGTCTCAATAATATAATCATCTACAAACTATAAGATCATAATGGTTTGGATGACTTTAAAAAATGTAGCTTGTCTTAAATGATGCAAATGTAGCTTGAACATATGGATAGATAAATCAATCACTATGCTCTCTCTCTCTCTCTCTCTCCTCCATTACCTTTTTGAAAAAATGGTCCTTAGTTTGTTTTTCCCCTCCCAAGAATCTAAGCGTCCACAAATTATAAGATCGGAATGGTTTAATTGATTTTGAAAATGTAGCTTGTCTTTAACAATGCAAACACACACACACACACACACACACACACATATACACACAATGTGTCCTAAGGAAGCAAAGAATTCACAAATTATAAGATCAAAATGGTTTCAGTGATTTTGAAAATGTAGATTGTCTTAAACGATGCAAACACACACACACACACACAATGTGTCCTAAGGAAGTAAAGAATTCACAAAATATCAGATTGAAATGGTTTCAATGATTTTGAAAATGGAACTTGTCTTAAATGATGCAAACACACACACACACAACACATTACATTTGTCTTAAATGATGCACACACACACACACACACACACACACACAAAATGTGTCCTAAGGAAGCAAAGAATTCCAAATAAAAAGCAAGGGCGATTGGAAAAAAGGTAATCACCTACCTTGTAGCTTGTCTTAACTGATGCAAATGTAGCTTTATAATATAGATAGAAAAACCATTGCTTCTCTCTCTCTCTCTCTCTCTCTCTCTCTCTCTCTCTCTCCCTTCCCTCTCTCTCTCTCTCTCTCTCTCCTCCAATATCTTTTGTAAATATGGTTCTTAGTTCAAATTTTCCCTCTCTCCTCCAATATCTATTGTAAAAATGGTTCTTATTTCAATTCCTCTCTCTCTCTCTCTCTCTCTCTCTCTCTCTCTCTCTTGGTGTAACCCCACCTATCATCCAATCGCCTCATGTCTCAAGCTTAGTTCTCAAGGCTAGCTTTTCAAATATGAGGTTAGATTAGATCATAAGGGTAGAGGGTGCAAGCTTGTCTCTAAACATATACAACAAGACAAAGCACCCATAGATGCATGCACAGATGTGTTTACTGAACTAAATAAAAAACTTACGGGCGCATCTATTTGCGCATCTATTTTTGCATCTGGAGACCCGCGTCTAATTACGCGTCTATATATCAGACACACGTGTGTATAGACATGCACTTAGATGCATAAATAGACGCGCCTGTAAACGTGTTTATAGATGCAAATATAGACGCAAGTCGAACAGACAGACGCGTATATAAACACATTTTTAAACGCACTGATAGACGTGCTTTATTATTATTTTTTTAAAATTTTACAAAATGCTGTGTATGTTGTGTATGCTATATAGTTACAAGAATCCCATATCCACATTGTATAATTCAATTCTTACAGCCAACCGCATTTTAATTACAATTCCAAATAAAAGACTACAACTCCAAAACGCAATAAAATTGAAAGCTCAAAAAGTGCTTGTATATACATATAGCATGAAGCTAAGCCATGTCATGTTGCTTCAAGTACAAAAAATAAGAGGAGTGTATATACAAGAGGCACAAAGCCAAGCTAGTGGCTTTAAGTACAAAAAGAAGTAGCTAGCACTACTTGTACGACTAATCTATGTTCTCCAGGTCCTTGCTCCCTTCCATGCTCCCTTTTGTGCTCCCTTCTACGCCTCCTTGCTCCTCTTCCTCATCGTCTTGTGCACGGGCCTATAAACAAGGGACAACATATATCAATGTATGAAAAATCAAATCTTTACTTATAATTTTGGCATTATTTAATTACTTTCAAATACCTGGGGGGCTGCTCCAGTAGCCCGGGTATACTGCTCCTCAGTAATCAACCCGTCATCATAGAAGTGCCTCCATGTATCTCCTCTGTGATGGTGGTAGTGGTAGGCTGTCTCCACAGGAGTAGGGTATCTGCCCACGATCTCAAGCTGCATGACGACACACTTTGCGGAGGGATTAGTACAAAGAAACAACCTCCTAATAAACTACATAAGAAATATAATTTGAGATCGATACTTACAAATAGGGCCTCCCATGATTCAACACCCCCTGCTCCAAAATGCGCGCTTCCATATTCCTCCATCTGGATCCTCCGTGCCTCCATGTGCTGCAGACTGGGGTCCTCCCTCGCTCATGACTTCATTGCCTTCTTCCACTCACGCTTGTGAGCGGTGTGGGGTGGGCCCCTTGGTGGTTGACCTGCCTCAAGCCTGGCAAGCTCCGCTAGTGCCTGCCTCTTCAGCGAAGATCTTTTATTGCCAAGTATTGTAACAATCTTTGACTTGGCCCATTTATCTGTGAATTGGCGATTGGGGGGGTTAGGATACCTAGAGCGAACAGTAGCAAGGGTCTCATCAGCCAACCTCTTTGGGTGGTCTTTGTAGTGGATAAAGCAATCTCTGTAATTGTTAGCAATTACAGAGCGCATGAAGGCCATGATGTCCTTCTCCCGCACATCCATCAAGATGCCTCCTGTCTGAGTGATGTCATAATAAATCGTACCATCACCCAGAGGCACATCTAAATCATCTGAATCGTCATCCTCCCCACCGCCACATGGCCCAAAGCACTGTGCCATGCATCCCCCACCGTTCTCCCTACTACTACACCTGCTACCCTGTCATGTCGAGCTCGTATGCTGGCCACTCGTAGCTAGAGACTACACGGGACTACACTGACCACTCGTAGCTGGAGAATTGAGTCTCGATGGCACAGGAGTATGTCGACGGCTCTGTGAGATAGAAGGACCTCCTGACGGCATGGGGGAAGGGGCATAAGACGGGATGGGAGAAGGGACATAAGACGGCATGGGGGAAGGGGCATAAGACGGTATGGGGGAAGGGGTATAAGAAGGGGCATAAGACGGCTGTGCTAACTCCCTTAGAGTCTGTAGTGCCGACTCCTGGGGAGTGTTTAGAGTACCCGTCATATACCCATATAACTCCGCAGGACTAGGAGGGTGCCTTAAAAGGTTATATAAGTCCTTCCAAATAGATTCCCAGGGATCAGGTGAGTTGGAAGCACTTCCTGGCCACATGTTGAACTGGAAAAAAGAAAAAAAATCTATTACTGATGAGCTGAGAAGAAAGGGGAAGGGAAGAGAGGCTTACTGTCAGAGCACATCTATAGAGGCGTCTAACAGAGCGTCTATTGATGCATCTGTCTATGTCTACAAACAGCTAGACGCACGTTTAGACGCGCTTGTAGACGCACTTTTAGATGCGCTCTGAGACGCGCCTATAGACGTGCACTACTACACACGCATCCTATTGCGACGTTTACGTACCGACGATTAGCGCCCGCATAGCATTAATCGTCGGTATAAAAATCGGGTGTCGTAAATCGTCGCTATATAGCGACTTTTACTAAGCGTCGCTATATAGCGACGTTAGTAAAAGTCGCTATATAGCGACACTGAGACAATATATTATAGCAACGTTTTACAGAGAGTTTTTTTTTTTTTTTAAGCCTTAAAAATTATTTTCTTCCAATGACAAAATTTTTTAAATTTTCATACATGTTTGAGCTCATAGAGAATTAAAAAATGAGAGCATGTACATCAAGCCTTTGAAGCTCATATATTCATGTCCAAGTTTGAGATGAGAAAAATCAAATTAAATAAGAGCATTTACATCAACTGTTTCATCTTGAGCCAAGTCTAAGGTGCCAAGCAAGTCTATCTCCAACTCTATACCGAGTTGATCTCCTATATCATCATCGTACTCTAGCATCGTACGTTCACCTAAAAGTATTTAATCATCTTCTTCAATTAAGCTTAAGTGTGGTGATTGATCTTGACGATTGTTGTCTTTCTTGTCAATATCGTGATCTCCATCCTCCTCCCGTGCGATGTCATTATGCGCATCTTCCTCTTGCCTCATATGGTGATCTACATCTTCTTCGCTAGATTCATCAATTGGATCCGGCATTGGTAGTGGCATCTCCATATCCACATCTTGATCTTCAAAAATCTACTTACTTCGTGGTGCAACTTGGATCACGTACCACCATCTTGGATCAGAACGATCCGGATGAAAAACCACCTATATTGAAGATGAAAAATCACGTGCCAAATGTCGTCAATTATATATATATCAATGGACTTAAAAAATGAAAGCTTCGACTAATTAAATCATTAGTATTATGCACCTGCTCATAGTGCTCGGGAAGAACAAAAGTATCACTTTCATCGGTCCAATGTTTGGTGGAGTCTATTGCAAAGAGACCGCTACCATCTTTTCTCACAGTCGCATGGGGACTGTTGTAAGTAGTTTTAAACCATTTTACATCAAGAATGAAAATAGTAAATCGTCTGAAATCAATTTCATAGATGTCGCGTATGGTTCCACAATAATCCAACTGTGAGGAGAGAAGATTGGTAACTGAAGCACTTGCTCGGCTATCTTGTGTGAAGTTAGCCATGACTCCACAATCATACGTGACTCTCTTTGAATCGATGCGTTCTACGCGAAAATGTCGTCCATATGACCATAATGCACTGTACATTTTGTACTGTAAAAGAGCATCATTAAAACAATGAAGATGCACTTATTTTATAGCATATATTGCCACAAATAATTACTTAATTACATCAAGAGATAAGAAACTTACATGCACCATACATCCAGATGATAACTCCCGCTCGCGCTCGTTTTATTGTCTCTCCATCACGTTCGGCTTTACGTATAGCTAGTTGTAGCCAATCAAGTGACATGTGAGTAGGGAGAAGAGCCAGATCTCGTGGATATGGTTGTGATCGCCTGTACATTACTCTGAATCTCGTCCTTGCATTTATTCTTTCTGCTTTGGCCACTTCATATCTCTCAATCCACTTCTGCATCTCAGGGCTATTGAGGATACAAAACTTATTGAATTTCTCCATTTGCTCTTTGCTCATCTTTCTTTCAATCCCTTTTCCTTGGGGGACCTCTCCAATGATGCGATCATCATCCTTGTTGTGCCAAGCTTGCGGCATATCAGGATCCGTGGATGCAAGAAACTCTGTGATATATACTAATGACTCTTGCACAAGCCATCCCTCTGCCATGCTTGCTTCTGGTCTTGCTCTTTGTCTTACAAACCCCTTTAAAGTTTTCATAAACTGCTCGAGAAAAAACATCCATCGATTATGAATGGTACCTGCTATAGCCACCTCATCAACTATGTGCACGAGCAAGTGGACTTGAGTTGTCATAATGCTTGAGGGAAAGTGCTTCTCAAGCAAGCATACGGCTTCGATGGATTCCACCCTAGCCTTCTCGATGCTCGATATAGAGATCTCTTTTTGAGATATCCACCTATTTCACATGTCCATGCATATGTAAGATATTTGAGATATCCACCTATTTCACATGTCCATGAAGAAAATACATAATGCGAATTGATAGTAAGCATACCTCACAATACCACAGATCTTGAATATAGCATTTCTAACATCTTCTTGTAAGCACCCTTTTATTGTAATTGGAAGGATGAACTATCAAAGCAACAATGAAATCATGTCAACAATATAACATAATAATAATTACGCTAATGCATCACTATTATCGGTACACTAATTCTACTTAGAATACCTGTAAGACCTTGTGCCAATCATGGGACTTGAGGCCACTAAGCTTATTGTCCTTTGAAAATGCTCCTTAGAAGCAACGCATGTACCCTGTCGGTGTTTGAAAAGAGGCAATGTCTGCCTTGATCGTTGCCTCCTCCCTCATAGAGAGGATCCACGTTGCTTTCGGGAGGACAACTTTTCCTGAAGCATGCACTTGGGGCCACAAATGAGACATCCTATTCATAGCACGCAAGTCTTCTCGCACTCCTCTCGAGTCCTTGGAACCAACCAAGTGTGCCCAAATGGTAGCCCCCACATTCTTAAAGATATGCATGGGATCCAAGAGATGATTGATTTGTAACTGACCCCAATAACGAAGCTCGTGAAAGATCGATAGCCTCTTCATACCAGGAGGAGGTTCCTCTCCATTCTCCCTCCAAGCTTGAATCCAATCACTTGCTTTCAAATATGATGGTGGTGGATCAAGCTGACCTCCACGTGCGAGATGGTCGAGCGGAAGGTATCGAGCATGACCTTCATAAACATTTTTCCTCATGTGTTTGGAGTAGCGTGCAAGCGATTTCAGAGCGGGTCCACAAACAGGACAAGCATGGTACCCACTTGTAACAAGTCCTGCATGCGTGCATGAATATGTTAGTACAAGACATGCGTGCAAAAGAGAGTAAAAAAAGCATAATCCCTCATTGTACATGTAAAGGCATAACCACGTACCTGGGCACTCTCCATATCCTGGGTAGTCATGCATGGTCCACATCAAGATACCCCTGACTAAAATATCATTGGTATGCCTAGGAGCTCTGGAAATATCAAAGACCTGCACTCCTCTCCATAATATCTGTAACTCCTCTATCAAAGGTGCCATGTACACGTCCATGTTTTTTGCCTTGTACTTTCCTGGCACAAGTAGTGCAAGCATGAGGTGTCCCTTTTTTATTGTTAGCCATGGTGGGATATTGTAATTCACTACGACTATGGGCCATGTCGACCAAGATGTCGAGCGTAACCTGCAAGTTTTCGCATAAGCTTATGCGGAAATAGAGAAAATAGAGAATGAGAGAAGCTTATGCTTCTCTCATTCTCTTTTTCCGCATAAGCTCCTTCTCTCTTTCCGCATAAGCTCCTTCTCTATTTCCGCATGAGCATAAGCATGAGCTTATGCTTATGCTTATGCATAAGCATCCGCATAAGCATAAGCATAAGCTCATGCTTATGCTCATGCATGAGCATGAGCTTATGCGCAAGTTTCCGCATAAGCTTATGCGGAAATAGAGAATGAGAGAAGCTTATGCTTCTCTCATTCTCTTTTTCCGCATAAGCTCCTTCTCTCTTTCCCCATAAGCTCCTTCTCTATTTCCGCATGAGCATAAGCATGAGCTTATGCTTATGCATAAGCATAAGCATAAGCATAAGCATAAGCTCATGCTTATGCTCATGCATGAGCATGAGCTTATGCGTAAGTTTCCGCATAAGCTCCTTCTCTTTTTCCGCATGAGCATAAGCATGAGCTTATGCTTATGCTTATGCATAAGCATGAGCATAAGCTCATGCTTATGCTCATGCATGAGCATGAGCTTATGCGTAAGTTTCCGCATAAGCTTATGCAGAAATAGAGAATGAGAGAAGCTTATGCTTCTCTCATTCTCTTTTTCCGCATAACCTCCTTCTCTTTTCCCGCATAAGCTCCTTCTCTATTACCGCATGAGCATAAGCTCCTTCTCTTTTTCCGCATGAGCATGAGCTTATGTGTAAGTTTCCGCATAAGCTTATGCGAAAATAGAGAATGAGAGAAGCTTATGCTTCTCTCATTCTCTTTTTCCGCATAAGCTCCTTCTCTCTTTCCGCATAAGCTCCTTCTCTATTTCCGCATGAGCATGAGCTTATGCGCAAGTTTCCGCATAAGCTTATGCGGAAATAGAGAATGAGAGAAGCTTATGCTTCTCTCATTCTCTTTTTCCGCATAAGCTCCTTCTCTCTTTCCGCATAAGCTCCTTCTCTATTTCCGCATGAGCATAAGCATGAGCTTATGCGCAAGTTTTCGCATAAGCTCCTTCTCTCTTTCCGCATAAGCTCCTTCTCTTTTTCCGCATGAGCATAAGCATGAGCTTATGCGCAAGTTTCCGCATAAGCTTATGTGGAAATAGAGAATGAGAGAAGCTTATGCTTCTCTCATTCTCTTTTTCTACATAAGCTCCTTCTCTCTTTCCACATAAGCTCCTTCTCTATTTCCGCATGAGCATAAGCATGAGCTTATGCTTATGCTTATGCATAAGCATCCGCATAAGCATAAGCATAAGCTCATGCTTATGCTCATGCATGAGCATGAGCTTATGCGCAAGTTTCCGCATAAGCTCCTTCTCTCTTTCCGCATAAGCTCCTTCTCTATTTCCGCATGAGCATAAGCATGAGCTTATGCTTATGCATAAGCATAAGCATAAGCTCATGCTTATGCTCATGCATGAGCATGAGCTTATGCGCAAGTTTCCGCATAAGCTTATGCGAAAATAGAGAATGAGAGAAGCTTATGCTTCTCTCATTCTCTTTTTCCGCATAAGCTTATGCGAAAATAGAGAATGAGAGAAGCTTATGCTTCTCTCATTCTCTTTTTCCGCATAAGCTGCTTCTCTCTTTCCGCATAAGCTCCTTCTCTATTTCCGCATGAGCATAAGCATGAGCTTGTGCTTATGCTTATGCTTAAGCATAAGCATAAGCATAAGCTCATGCTTATGCTCATGCATGAGCATGAGCTTATGCGCAAGTTTCCGCATAAGCTTATGCAGAAATAGAGAATGAGAGAAGCTTAAGCTTCTCTCATTCTCTTTTTCCGCATAAGCTCCTTCTCTCTTTCCGCATAAGTTCCTTCTCTCTTTCTGCATGAGCATAAGCATGAGCTTATGCTCATGCATGAGCATGAGCTTATGCGCAAGTTTCCGCATAAGCTCCTTCTCTCTTTCCGCATAAGCTCCTTCTCTATTTCCGCATCCGCATAAGGATGAGCTTATGCTTATGCTTATGCTTAAGCATAAGCATAAGCATAAGCATAAGCTCAGGCTTATGCTCATGCATGAGCATGAGCTTATGCGCAAGTTTCTGCATAAGCTTAAGCTTCTCTCATTCTCTTTTTCTGCATAAGCTCCTTCTCTCTTTCCGCATAAGCTCCTTCTCTCTTTCCGCATAAGCTCATGCGGAAAAAGAGAAGGAGCTTATGCGGAAATAGAGAATGAGTTTCCGCATAAGCTCTTTCTCTTTTTCCGCATAAGCTCTTTCTCTTTCTCTTTTGCGTGAGCATATGCGGAAATAGAGAATGAGAGAAGCTTATGCTTCTCTCCTTCTCTATTTCCGCATATGCGGAAACATGAGCATAAGCTCATGCTCACCCATGAGCATAAGCATAAGCTCATGCGGAAAAAGAGAAGGAGCATATGCGGAAATAGAAAATGAGAGAAGCTTATGCTTCTCTCCTTCTCTTTTTCCGCATAAGCTCCTTCTCTTTTTCCGCATGAGCATAAGCATGCGGAAACTCATTCTCTATTTTATGCATAAGCTCCTTCTCTATTTCCGATGCCTATGCTTAAGCATAAGCTCATGCTTATGCTCATGCATGTGCATGAGCTTATGCTTAAGTTTCCGCATAAGCTCATGCTTATGCGTGAGCTTATGCGGAAATAGAGAATGAGAGAAGCATAAGCTCATTCTCTATTTCTGCATAAGCTCATTCTCTATTTCCCACTCTATTTCCCCCTTCTCTCATTTCCCCCTTCTCTCCTTCTCTATTTTCCCTCATCTCTTTCCCCTTCTCTATTTCCCCCTTCTCTCATTCTCTATTTCCTCATTCTCATTCTTTTCTTTCCTTTACATCTTCTTTCCCTCTTATTTTTCCCTCTTCTTTCCCTCTTTCCTTTCCCTCTTCTTTCCTTTCCCTCTTCTTTCTTCTTGCCTATGCCTATGCCTATGAGAATGCTCATGTTTGTTTTTTGTTTTCTGTTTTCGTGTTTGTGTCTATGTTAGACATGGGATCACGTCGCTCATCGGACGAGTACGGACAGCCTCGCAGGAGGAGAGCTCACGATCTATATGCTCTAGAGGACTTTGATTCCTCTCAGGCGACTACCCCGAGGACTACCCCTGGTCCGACTCCTCTCGGTCCTAGCACTGTGACTACCCCTGGTCCGACCGCTCTTCCACGTAGCACTGCGACTACCCCTCAGGGGACTCCTTTGCTAGCCGCGCATGGCTTTGTTGGGACTCCCGACGAGTTTGTAGCGCAGATGAGCGATGAGGAGGCAGCGAGATTCTTCTCTCTGCTCTCTCAGAGGACCTCCGCAATTCCTTCCCCTACACCGACGGGTGGACGTACTGCCCAGCCATCCCCTCGCGCCCCTTCGACCGCGGGATCATCACCTGCGCATGCCTCCCGCAAGGGAAGGAAGAGTAGGATGGGTGGCTCATGTTGTGCTGACTCGGGAGATGTAGACGAGTCAGCACACTCACGCTCCTTTAAGTCTCCACTTGGTCTGGAGACACAGTATCAGTCAGGTCCCTTTCCCTCTCCTACTCCCATAGCTACTCCTCGATCCGGAAGCGGTCGCGCAGCTTCCACTCCTTCAGACTCTGCTACCGTCAGTCCCCCTTACTCATCAGGGGATCTCTCCTATCAAATCACATCTGTCGGAGAGATAATAGAAGACAAAAAGGGCAAAGCAGTGATGGCCGCTTGAGATACCTATGGGTGTTCATATGTTTGAGTTATGATCCCATTTTAATTTGATATAGGATGCAGTGCCACACCCGCATATGTTACCCTATGCTCGCTGTGAGGACGCGAGCATCGGCGATATGAGGTGGGATCTTCAGAAGGGACCGTTACGGATGCATGGAGTGATGGTGATAGTAGCCCTCTGCCATTACCTCATGAAGCCGTGGAGGAGGAGGTGTTTGATGATATGGTGCGGGATTTATATGTCCATCAAGGGAGGGATAATAGCATGGAGCAGAATGATCTTTTTACTGCAGCATCGACTCCACTATTTGAGGGGTGCACATTCTCTGTTCTACATGCCTCCCTTGAGTTACTAAACTTGCAAACCATCTATGGATGGAGCAATGCAAGTTTGAATGCATTACTCAAGTAAGCTTTAAAGTCGATTTTGCAAACATGGTGAATTATGCTAGTGGGTCAATTACTTGAATGCTTTTCCTCATTTATGGTCTTCACGTGTAGGCTATTGTGTAAAATGCTTCCAAGGGAGAATAAACTACTGACCTCAAGAGATATGGCAAGGCAACATGTGACCTCTCTTGGAGGATTAGATTACAAGTGCATCCATGCATGTGTCAACGATTGCGTTTTGTTTCGTGGACTACATAAGGATGCAAGAGAGTGTCCTACTTGTGGAGAGGCAAGATATAGAGCAGATCTCAAAACCTTGGACGTGCCTCATAAGGTATTGCGACATTTTTCCATAATCCCTCGCATCCAACATATGTTCAAGTGCAAATCTATTGCAGAGCTCATGTCATGGCATTCCTCCCATCGATCAACCGATGGCAAGTGGAGAACTCCCGCGGACTCTCCTGCGTGGAAGCATATTGCATGTTGAAGACACATGGCCAAGCTTCAAGGAAGAACGTAGGAGCTTGAGACTTGGATTGGGTATGGACGGTGTGAACCCATTTGGTCTCAAAAGCATGTCTTACAGTGTATGGCCAGTGGTATTGGTGAATTACAATCTTCCACCCTCTATGGCTATTAAGAAAGGACATGTTATGCTCTCCCTTCTAATTCCAGGGAAACATAAAGTCAAAAACCCTGATGTTTATTTGGAGCCTTTGATTGATGAGCTAGAGATACTTTGGAGAGGTATCGAGATGCATGACGTGAGTAGGACTCCCTCGTCACGAGACTTCAACTGCAAAGAAGCCTTGATGTGGATGATGCATGACTTCCCAGGCTATGGCGAGTGTTCAGGTAAGCATTCATTTTTAATTATGAATAGGCAAAGGATGTGGCACCCTAAACCCACCTTCCACTCTTAATTGCATCTATTGTTTAGGTCTCACTACATCGGGTTACCATGCATGTCCTGTTTGTGGTCCTTCGCTAGTTGCCTCATGGGCAGACACATTGAATATCATCTATGAGAATCACCATCGATTTCTCCCACCTGATCATCCTAGATATGTTGCCCCTTGGAATGAAGTCCTCCCACAATCACTCACCATGGGAGATTGGATGAGAATTTGGGACGGTTCCACGACTCCTCCACCACTTGGCATGAGCTGATAAGGGTTTGTAACTATTGGTTGGAAGTAAAGATTGGCTATATTGGCTGAAAGTAAAGATTACATGCTAACACTTTATTTTGTTTAGATACTCCATCCTTTATCATTTACCATATTGGTCCCACCTCAAGATAAATCACCTGCTTGATCCCATGCATATCTTCAAGAATGTGGCATCTACCATTTGGGAGCATTTGAATGGGACACGAGATTCGACAGGCATAAAGGAGGATCTACATACCACAGGGAGGATGCATGAAGCTTGGCCTCGAGAGAGACCAAATGGGTGTGTTTTTTTACCTCGTGCACTGTGGATGTTATCAAAGCTAGAGATGGCGACGGTGAAGCGCACTATTACTACAATTCGTACTCCCACTAGATGCATGAGGTGTTTGAAGGGAGCCTTTACAAAGAGCAAGAAAAGAGGTGTAGAGCAATTATATGGCTTGAAATCTCATGATTGGCACAAGATGCTCCAAGTAAGTATTTTATGTGCATAATATCTTTTTCCTTTCAAATTTGTGAGTGAATAACTATAAGCAACTAATCAACCACCTCCTCGCAGGTTCAGTTCATACTACCTACTAGCATTTCACTTAGTGCATCGAAGGACGTGAAAGATTGTATTTACAAGATGGGCGAGCTTGTGAGGTATGTGAGCTCAAAGGAAATAGATCCCACCATGCTTCAGAATGCTCGAGTTATGTCAGTGGAGGTGGTTTGTTTAGTGGAGGAGACATTTCCACGTTCTATTCTCACAAGTCATAGTGCATTTGGTGGATGAGATTGCTATATGCGGTACTATACATGCACGATGGTTGTTCTTCCTGGAGTGCTTCAGGAAGACCTTGAAGGGCTTCGTGAGCCAAAATGCAAGACCCGAAGGTAGCATGGCCGAGGGTTGGTTGGTACAAGAGTCACTTGTATATATTTCTGAGTTTCTTGTTGATGTGGATAGCTCTCTCCCACGACTATGGAGAGATGATGAAGACCTAAGGATGACCTCTATTGTGCCTCAAGGGAAAGGACGCAACAAAGTAATAGACACGGAGTTGCATAATAGTATCAACTCTTTTGCGTGCTTAATAGTGATGTGATGAAAAGATGGGTGACAAGATACGAGGATGCAAAGGCAAGAAGACAAGAAGAAAGGACCCTTTTTCATACACACCACGGATCTCATGTGCGATACCCTCCGTATCTAAGAGCACTTCCAAAGGATATTCATGTGGATTGGCTACTTGATGAAATGGAGAAAGCAGAGAAAGATGAGGGGATGCATATCACAATGGAAGAATGGGAGTATGCTAGGGGATGCATGAGCAAGGTCGGTATATAGAATGTTATGCATAAGTTAGGAGCTTTTAATAATTTAGATTGCTTATTTAATTGATTTTTTCTTGGTGTAGTGCACTATGTTCAATGCTATATGGTGTGAGGGCAAGCATTTTCGAACACAACGGATTGATGATAAGAGAAACACATAAGATTGCAGCATCATTGCTAGCTTTGAGGGAGCCAATGGAGCCATGGATGATTATTGTGGCATAATCCAAGATATTATTATGCTTGACTTTCGACGCTTCTTTGTGTATGTTTTGGATGTAAAGTGGTTTAAGGACATGGTGGAAAGAGGCCCTAATGAAACAATCAAATGCCATGCAAGTGGCTTTGTAACTATTGACTCCACAGTTTTGGCAAAGTAGGAAGGACACACTAGTACTACCGCAACAATGTGAACAGGTACTGTGCACACATATAAAAATACTCGCTTTTAAATATTTGATGCAAGAAAAGTAACATGATTGTATTTGTGTTTGAATTAGGTTGACTATCAACGAATGGTGGATAATAATAGATGGTGGCATGTCATATCTATTATGCCACATCCCAAAGTGATGTATAGTACATTTACTAATATGGAGCGTATGGAGGATGATCATGGCCATGGACATGATGATGACCGTGATACGAGAGAGGAGGATGATCATGAGATAGGAGATACAGATATTGAGGCCATTACCTATGAGGACGAGCCTACCATTCGAGATGCTGATTTCGATGAGCACATGAGTGGCACAAGTAGTAGTGGGTTGAATGTATTTGTAGATCTAAACACTTGTTTGGATTTTGAAGTAGATAGTTTGGCAAGGGTTGATCTCATTGAGGATGAGATTGAACCGTAGCCCCATAATTGATATTGGCAAAACTATTTTACATATTGTCTCATTCTCCTCATCTCACTTAATTCTTGTATATGTGGGCTTGCAAAAAATTATGTGCTTTGGTCAGCTCATCAAGATGCTCCTAGGAAAGATACAATTAACTTCGATGATTACTTGTCCAACCAGATCATGGCCTTATCTCTAACTAATACACTAACTTCATTCACTTTTATTCACCATTATATTTTCCCTCTCTCTCTCTCTCTCTCTCTTTCTCTCTCTCCTCCATTATCATTTAGTGAGAGAGAGAGAGAGAGGGGGGGGATCCCCGGATCACATCGGATGAGTCAGACTAGCTCCTTGGGATTGCTCCTACGATGTAAAAAGCTATCTATCTATCTATCTATGTCTCTAAAAATGGAATATACACTTCTATGGATGCTATAGATAGAGGCTAGAGGGACAAAAATACAAAACTTCAAATGCCACTATCTCCCAAAATGTGCATAAGACTGCCACGTAAGCTGGCACGTAAGATTGTGTGTGTTGTGTGTGTGTGTGTGTGTGTGTGTGTGTGTCACAATAACACAAAGCAACTATAGACATGCAAAATAGTGGGCACATCTATTATGGGTGTGTCTACAAGTGCGTCTAACAACTCGTCTATCTGCGTGTCTATTAACACATTTAATGGCATGTCTAATTTGAGAAAATATGGGCCCGTCTAACATCGCGTTTATCCGCGCATCTATTTGTGCTTGTATTAATGCATTTATTTGCATGTTTACACCCAAAATTAGATGCGCATTTAGATGCGTAGATAGACGCAAACTAGAGAATACAGAAAGTGAGATTTTGGTGTACATCATTGCTTTCCAAACATTGCCCATGATTACCAAAGCACATAATTTTAACAAAACATCAATGCTTTTTTGCAAGCCCACATATACAAGAATTAAGTGAGGTGAGGAGAATGAGACAATATGTAAAATAGTTTTGCCAATATCAATGATGGGGCTACGGTTCAATCTCATCCTCAATGAGATTAACCCTTGCCAAACTATCTACTTCAAAATCCAAACAATTGTTTAGATCTACAAATACATTCAACCCACTACTACTTGTGCTACTCATGTGCTCATCGAAATCAGCATCACCAATGGTAGGCTGGTCCTCACGGGTAATGGCCTCAATATCTATATCTCCTATCTCATGATCATCCTCATCTCTCGTATCACGGTCATCATCACATCCATGGCCATGATCATCCTCCATACGCTCCATATTAGTAAATGTACTATACATCACTTTGGAACGTGGCATAATAGGTATGACATGCCACCATCTATTATTATCCACCATTGGTTGATAGACAACCTAATTCAAACACAAAAACAATCATGTTATTTTTCTTGCATCAAATATTTAAAAGCGAGTATTTCTATATGTGTGCACAGTACCTGTTCACATTGTTGCGGTAGCACTAGTGTGTCCTTCCTACTTTGCCAAAACTTTGTGGAGTCAATAGTTACAAAGCCACTTGCATGGCATTTGATTGTTGCATTAGGGCCTCCTTCCACCACGTCCTTAAACCAATTTACATCCAAAACATACACAAAGAAGCGTCGAAAGTCAAGCTTAATAATATCTTGGATTATGCCACAATAATCATCCATGGCTCCATTGGCTCCGTCAAAGCTAGCAATGATGCCACAATCTTGTTTGTTTCTCTTATCATCAATCCATTGTGTTCGAAAATGCTTGCCCTCACACCATATAGCATTGAACATAGTGCACTACACCAAGAAAAAATCAATTGAATAAGCAATCTAAATTATTGAAAGCTCCTAACTTATGCATAACATTCTATATACTGACCTTGCTCATGCATCCCCTAGCATACTCCCATTCTTCCATTGTGATATGCATCCCCTCATCTTTCTCTGCTTTCTCCATTTCATCAAGTAGCCAATCCACATGAATATCCTTTGGAAGTGCTCTTAGATACTGAGGGTATGGCACACGAAATCCGTGGTGTGTATGAAAGAGGGCCCTTTCTTCTTGTCTTCTTGCCTTTGCATCCTCGTATCTTGTCACCCATCTTTTCATCACATCACTATTAAGCATGCAAAAGAGGTCGATACTATTATGCAACTCCGTGTCTATTACTTTATTGCGTCCTTTCCCTTGAGGCACAATAGAGGTCATCCTTAGGTCTTCATCATCTCTCCATAGTCGTGGGAGAGAGCTATCCACATCAACAATAAACTCAGACATATATACAAGTGACTCTTCTACCAACCAACCCTTGGCCATGCTACCTTCGGGTCTTGCATTTTGTCTCACAAAGCCCTTCAAGGTCTTCATGAAGCGCTCGAGGAAGAACAACCATCGTGCATGTATAGTACCGCATAGAGCAATCTCATCCACCAAATGCACTATCACAACAAGACAAAGCACCCATAGATGCACACACAGACATGTTTAGTGAACTAAATAAAAAACTTACGGGTGCGTCTATTTGCGTGTCTATTTTCACATCTAGAGACCCGCATCTACCAGTGCATTTATATAGCAGATACACACGCGTATAGACGTGTATTTAGATGCTTAAATAGACGCTTTTATAAACGTGTTTATAGATGTAAAAATAGACGCTTGTCAAACAGACAGACGTGTATATAGATGCATTTATAGACGTGCTTTATTTTTTTTTAAAATTTACAGAATGCATTTTAATTACAATTCCAAATAAAACATTACAACTCCAAAATGCAATAAAATTGAAAGCTCAAGAAGTGCTTGTATATACATATAGCATGAAGCTAAGCCACGTCATGTGGCTTCAAGTACAAAAAAAAGGGAAGCTAAGCCACGTCATGTGGCTTCAAGTACAAAAAATAAGAGGAGTGTATATAAAAGAGGCATGAAGCCAAGCCAATGGCTTTAAGTACAAAAAAGAGTAGCTAGCACTACTCGGATCTCCAGCTACGAGTGGTCAGCATAGTCCCGTGCAGTCTCCAGCTACGAGTGGCTAGTGTACGAGCTCGACACGACACGGTAGCAGGAGTAGCAGCAGCGAGAGCAGTGGGGGATGCATGGCACAGTGCTTTGGGAGGGGTGGCGGTGGGGACGATGATGATTCAGATGATTTAGACGTGCCTCCGGGTGATGGTACGATATTCTATGACATCACTCAGACAAGAGCCATCTTGATGGATGCACGGGGGAAGGACATCATGGCCTTCATGCGCTCTGTAATTGCTAACAATTACAGAGATTGCTTTATCCACTTCAAAGACCAGCCAAAGAGGTTGGCTGATGAGACCCTCGCTGCTGTTCGCTCTAAGTATCCTAACCCCCCCAATCGCCAATTCACAGATAAATGGGCCAAGTCAAAGATTGTTACGATACTTGGCAATAAAAGATCTTTGCTTAAGAGGCAGGCACTAGCGGAGCTTGCCAGGCTTGAGGGAGGTCAACCACCAAGGGGCCCGCCCACACCACTCACAAGTGTGAGTGGAAGAAAGCAATGAAGTCAGTGAGGGAGGACCCTAGTCTGCAGCACGTGGAGGCACGAAGGATCCAGATGGAGGAATATGAAAGCACGCATTTTGGAGCAGGGGGTGTTGAATCATGGGAGGCCCAATTTGTAAGTATCGATCTCAAATTATATTGCTTATGTAGTTTATTAGGAGGTTGTTTCTTTGTACTAATCCCTCCGCAAATTGTGTTGTCTTGTAGCTTGAGATGGTGGGCAAATACCCTACTCCTGTGGAGATAGCCTACCACCGTCACCATCGCAGAGGAGATACATGGAGGCACTTCTATGATGACGGGTTGATTACTGAGGAGCAGTATACCCGAGCTATTGGAGCGGGCCCTGAGGTATTTGAAAGTAATTAAATAATGCCAAAATTATAAGTAAAGATTTGATTTTTCATACATTGATATATGTTGTCCCTTGTTTACAGGCCCGTGCACAAGACAATAAGGAAGACAAGAAAGGAGGCACAGAAGGGAGTGCAGAAGGGAGGGTGGAAGGGAGCGAGGACCTGGAGAACATAGATTAGCTGTAGAAGTAGTGCTAGCTACTCTTTTTTATACTTAAAGCCATTGGCTTGGCTTCGTGCCTCTTGTATATATACTCCTCTTATTTTTTGTACTTGAAGCCACATGACGTGGCTTAGCTTCCTTATTTTTTGTACTTGAAGCCACATGATGTGGCTTAGCTTCATGCTATATGTATATACAAGCACTTCTTGAGCTTTCAATTTTATTGTGTTTTGGAGGTGTAATGTTTTATTTGGAATTGTAATCAAAATGCATTCTGTAAATTTAAAAAATAATAATAAAGCACGTCTATCAGTGCGTCTATAAACGCATCTATATATGCGTCTATCTGTTCGACAAGCGTCTATTTTTGCATCTATAAACACGTTTATAAAAGCATCTATTTAAGCATCTAAATACACATCTATACACGCTTGTATCTGCTATATAGACGTGCTGGTAAATGTGAGTCTCCAGATGCGAAAATAGACGCGCAAATAGACACACCCGTAAGTTTTTTATTTAGTTCACTAAACGCATCTGTGTGTGCATCTATGGGTGCTTTGTCTTGTTTTGTGTGTGTGTGTATATGTGTTAACACCTCTAGCTGCAGGTTTTTTTTGTGTGTGTATTGAGATGTGAATTTCGACAGATAGTGTCGTAAGTCATTTGCAATAGATAGAGGGTAGAGGTACAAAAGTGCGTGCTTTTCTACCCAAGTAAGAGAAAGATAAGTGGAAGAAGGGGGGAGGAGAATCTCTCTCTCTCTCTCTCTCACAAACACACACACATAATCTCTCTCTCTCTCTCTCTCTCAACAAAAAAAAAAAAAACAGAATACATACAAAAATCGTGTTGGCCCATGCTTAGAAAACCTCTTGAGGTATGATCCAATGCAACTTTGCATAAAATTTCAAAAAACAATGCACTGAAGCTGTTTTTAAAAAATAATAATAAAGTTGTTTTTACATCCAAGGAAGAGCAGGAGAGAGCCTTCAAAGAGAGCCATCGAAAAAGCAGGAGAGAGAGCCTTCTGGCACAGAGCACAAAGGTGATTAGCTCAACACGGATAGAGACGGACTCACAAACTCGAGCAGAGAACTGGAGTAGCGCAGACCGGAGCACAGAGCAGCACGGATTTACGAACTGGAGCAGCACAGAGCATGGAGGGCCAGATTCGCCGGAAGGTCTCAACTCAGAAGTCCGCAAACTTCGAAGGTCTGTGTGCGCCTGGAGCAATCGTATGCGTAGGAGCTGGAGGTAACGGAGACAACGGGAGGGCAATGGATGTTGGAGCTGGACTTTGGAGAGAGCGGGACAACAGGCAGAATGGAGCGGGACAGAGCACTCGACCAACGCATCTAGGAGGAATGCATCGTGTGAGGAGGGAGCATTGGAGCGCGGACTACCAAGACTGCGAGGAGGGAGTAGTGAGGGTGGAGGACACTAGAGGGTGTGCGAGGACTGTGAGGAGGGAGCCGTGAGGGTGGAGGGTAGAAAGCCCAAGAGCTGTAATGGGGTGGCGCATTGGCGACGTTCTAGCCTGACGTGGCTGGTGGCGTGTTGATTGCATTTCATGGAGTGCAGACTTCAAAATTTCCTCCTCCCTCCCCTCGCGCATGTGGTAGTTTTGCTCTCCCTCCCCTCACAACACGTGGCAAGGTAAGCTCTCCTCCCCTCGTGACATGTGGCAAGGTAAGCTCCTCCTCCCTCCTTAAGATAAGTATATAGAGTATATAGAAGTATAGATATAGATAGATATCGAGGAGCACAAAGGGAGGGTCAAAGGGGAGCAAAAAGCCCATTTGAATATGTTCCTGTGAAGCGGAGAACAGAAGCAGCTCACGAGAGAGTCAAACGACACTCGATGGCCTTTCTTTTGTGTAGGAAGCGTCAGCAGCTCATCCATTCCAATGCCCAAAAATGGAACGAAGAATCTCTTCGCACCTACAATCTCGCCGCTTCATCACCATCATCGACGTACCACGATTGTCTTAGTATATACTTCTCTATTACTATAAATCTACCTCTTCCTCCTTTGCCAATCATCGTTTGTCAGCTTCTGCATCCTTTCGCCATCTCCACATCGCTCTCTCTTCATGACTTTGGCTGCTGCTGATCGTCTTTTGTGGCCATAGCTGCCAAATCTCTCCAGCTGCTTCATCACAAATCGTAGCTCTCAGTATCCTTTAGCCATATCCAAATTATCTCTCTAGCTTCATCACACATCATTGCTCAGCATCCTCTTGCCATAGCCACTCGCTCTAGCTTCATCTCAAATCATAGCCTCGTCGATCAGCAACCTTCAGCCATAGCTCAAATTGCTGCACCACCCTAGGGTGCCTTTGTTATCTGCATCAGTACCTTGCATTTTTCAGATAAGTTCCTTCTCAGTCCATACTTCTGCAGCCATAGCCACATATCTCTGTCTTTAATCACGCTTGCCTTCATCACAGTTCCCCTTCCTGCTGTTCCCACGAAAGATTTTAGTACCCAGTAGTCTCTCTGTCAAGCCACCCTTGCTTCCCCTACCAGCCTTGCCTGCAAATTCCACCTTTCCCCAGCCATGGCCGCGAACCTCGGTTGTAGCCCTACTGACCTTTCCTCGCTCACAGGCCTCCTCACTTCTTCTGGAGTCCATTCTCCCAATGCATCACTCGCTGGTCAATTCATCTGTGACCGGTTGAATGCGGTTTCCTGGCAAGCTGCCGCAACGAGTTTGGCCGTCGATAACTCCTTTCTCCTCTTCTCCGCCTACCTCGTCTTTATGATGCAGCTTGGCTTTGCTATGCTCTGCGCTGGCTCTGTCCGGGCGAAGAACACCATGAACATTATGCTTACCAATGTCCTCGATGCAGCCATTGGCGGCATCTCTTACTATCTCTTTGGGTTCGGTTTTGCCTTCGGGATGACAGGGGGCAAGAATAATGGCTTCATTGGGCATAACTTCTTTGGCCTCAAGAAAGTTCCGAGTGCATCTGCACAGATGGACTACAGCTTTTTCCTGTACCAATGGGCTTTTGCCATCGCCGCGGCAGGCATCACCAGTGGCTCGATAGCCGAGCGTACTCACTTCGTTGCCTATCTGGTGTATTCTTCGTTCCTGACTGGATTTGTGTACCCAATAACCTCTCACTGGTTATGGTCTACGAATGGATGGCTTAGCGCAACGAATCCCAAACTGCTCTTTGGCTCAGGAGCCATTGATTTTGCGGGAAGTGGCGTGGTACATATGGTCGGTGGTGTTGCCGGTCTGTGGGGAGCGGTGATCGAAGGCCCTAGAATTGGCAGATTCGATGCGCACGGGCGTTCTCAGCAACTGCGCGGCCACAGCGCTACTCTGGTAGTGCTGGGCACCTTTCTGCTATGGTTTGGTTGGTATGGATTCAATCCGGGCTCCTTTCTCAAAATCCTCGTTCCATACGACGGCGTCTTCAAAGGAAACTGGTCGGGAATAGGCCGAACTGCAGTGACCACCACTCTCGCCGGCTGCTCTGCGGGACTAACAACCCTTTTCGGGAAACGCCTGCTCGGCGGTCATTGGAATGTATTAGATGTATGCAACGGGCTACTCGGTGGCTTTGCAGCAATCACAGCGGGATGCTCTGTGGTGGAGCCATGGGCTGCCATCGTCTGCGGATTTGTATCGGCCTGGGTGCTGATTGGGCTCAACATTTTAGCAGATAAGCTCAAATTGGACGATCCTCTTGAAGCTGCTCAGCTGCACGGAGGGTGCGGAGCTTGGGGCTTGCTGTTTGTGGGGCTGTTTGCGAACAAAAACTACGTGATGGAGGTGTATGGAAGAGGCGATTCGACGCCACATGGTCTGTTTCTGGGAGGAGGGGGCAAGCTTCTGGCAGCACAGATCATAGAGATTCTGGTGATAGCAGGCTGGGTGACTGCAACGATGGTGCCATTGTTCCTCATGCTGCACAGACTCAATCTTCTGAGGATTTCTGCGGAGGACGAGCTACATGGAATGGATCTGACCAGGCACGGCGGCTTTGCTTACAATCACCATGACGATAGTTCTCATAAGAATGAAATGCACAACAAGGCAGCTGCAGTTCACGTAGAGAACCCCAATCTGAACCCCGTGTAGCTGACATAATTTTTCACGGCAATCTTTGTTTGTGTTTGTGCCTCCACATGTAATACACTCTCGACAAATCGGCATAGCAAACAACTGCGAGAATTGGGTTTTATGAAGGCTCCTCTATCTCCTTTAGATCAATCTTGGGGACAAAAAATTGTTCTTTCGATCATGCATGACGCCCTTCCAAATAAAGATTTCTCACAATCTCAAACTTACATGAAGCCTTTCTTCCATTTGTGCTTCCTTATATTGCATGGGCGTGGCCTCGTTACATTTCAATAGAGATGTTCATAAGATTGTCCTAACAAGTGGCATGACCTCTTTACCAAGGGTTAAGGACGGCATTATACATTGGCACTAATCTGCATGATGACTCATGACCAGAGAAGGCTGGTAGTTCAAAGCCCCTCATTCAATACTGATGAGAAATACCAGGGAGTAGAGTCCCTCGTTCACTAATGTATTGCTGAGGAAGAAGCGATGAAGGGCTCTCATGCCACAGTGAGCTCCTCCATACAAGCTTACTTCTGCAAGAGTAGAGGGTTGAACTATGTTATCGTCCTCATGCCATTTTTAAAGTAGTATTTTCCTTTGTATAGATTCCAACGTTATGTGACCACGTAAGGTTATTGCTGCTTGCCTCTAATGGCCAGGAAAGAGCGATGAAGGGCTCGTGAGCAAGCAAGCTCACTTCTTTGTGAAACACTTATTTCATTAATTTTGGACTCATATGTCTACTCTTGGACTAATCCCCAAAATCCTTTCCAAATGAAAAGTTTACTTTATGAAAATCTCATTCAAGAATCAAAATTTCACTTTATGGCACTATCATTTCCACATAATAAATTTCACAATCTGTCTTTATAATGGTGCACTACTAATGTAAAAACTTCAATTAAATCCTACTTTTGTACTTCTTGTCTTTAACAATCCTATTCATGTTTTAAAAAAAATCATGAGTTATTAATTTAAATCCATAAAAAATCACTTTCAAAATAAAGACTTATTAATATAATTTAATCCAAAAGAATGCACTTAAAATTTGATATAGAAAACTATAACACTCTTGAAGTCCGAAAAAATTTAAAGGTTAAAATAGACAAGAGACATAGGAGACTCTTTAAATGTGCTCTAAAAATAGTAATAGCTTCCTATTGCAACATTTACGTACCGATGTTTAGTGCATGTGGGGTGCTAATCGTCGGTATGAAAAGCACATCCCATAAAGCATTGCTATATAGCGACTTTAGGCAAACGTCGCTATATAGCAACTATTATAAAGGTCACTATATAGCGACTTTTAAGTGTTGCTATATAGCGACACAATATAGTGCATTATGGTCATATGGACGACATTTTCGCGTGGAACGCATCGATTCAAAGAGAGTCACGTATGATTGTGGAGTCATGGCTAACTTCACACAAGATAGCCGAGCAAGTGCTTCGGATCCCAATCTTCTCTCCTCACAGTTGGATTATTATGGAACCATACGCGACATCTATGAAATTGATTTCAGACAATTTACTATTTTCATTCTTGATGTAAAATGGTTTAGAACTATTTACAACGGTCCCCATGCAATAGTGAGAAAAGATAGTAGCGGTCTCTTTGCAATAGACTCCACCAAACATCGGACCGATGAAACTGATACTTTTGTTCTTCCCGAGCACTGTGAGCAGGTGCATACTAATGATTTAATTAATCGAAGCTTTCGTTTTTAAAGTCCATTGATACATGCGCTTGAGCATAATTTCATATATAAAATTGACGACATTTGGCACCCATCTTCAATATAGGTGGTTTTTCATCCAAATCGTTCTGATCCAAGATGGTGGTACGTAATCCAAGTTGCACCACGAAGTAAGCAAATTTTGAAGATCGAGATGTGGATATGGAGATGCCACTACCAATGCCGGATCCAATTGATGAATCTAGCGAAGAAGATGTAGATCACCATATGAGCCAAGAGGAAGATGTGCATAATGACATCGCACAGGAGGAAGATAGAGATCACAATATTGAGAAAGAAGACAACAATCATCAAGAATCACCACACTTTATTAAAGAAGATGATCAAATACTTTTAGGTGAGCATACGATGCTAGAGTACGATGATGATATAGGAGATAGACTTGTTTGGCACCTTAGACTTAGCTCAAGATGAAACAATTGATGTAAATACTGTTAATTGATTTTTCTCATCTCAAACTTGGACATGAATATATGAGCTTCAAAGGCTTGATGTACATACTCTCATTTTTTTATTCTCTATGAGCTCAAACATGTATGAAAATTTAAAAAAATTTGTCATTGGAAAAAACTAACTTTTAAGGCCTATATTTTTAAAAAAAACTCTTTGAAAAAACGTCACTATAAAATAGTATATCAGTGTTGCTATATAGCGACCTTTATTATAGTCGTTATATAGCGACTTTTAGCAAAAGTCGCTATATAGCGACACTTTACGAAACCCGCTTTTCATACCGACGATTAGCGCTAAGCAGGCGCTAAACGTCGGTACGTAAACATCGCAATAGGATCTGTGTGTAGTGTGAGAGAAGATTGGTATCTGAAGCACTTGCTCGGCTATCTTATGTGAAGTTAGCCATGACTCCACAATCATACGTGACTCTCTTTGAATCGATGCGTTCCACGTGAAAATGTCGTCCATATGACCATAATGCAGTGTACTTTTTGTACTGTAAAAGAGCATCATTAAAACAATGAAGATGCATCTATTTTATAACATATATTGCCACAAATAATTACTTAATTATGTCAAGAGGTAAGAAACTTACATGCACCATACATCCAGATGATAACTCTCGCTCACGCTCGTTTATTGTCTCTCCATCACGTTCGGCTTTACGTAGAGCCATTTGCAGCCAATCAAGTGACATGTGAGTGGGGAGAAGAGCCAGATCCCATGGATATGGTTGCGATCGCCTATACATTACTCTGAATCTCGTCCTTGCATTTATTATTTCTGCTTTGGCTACTTCATATCTCTCAATCCACTTCTGCATCTCAGGGCTATTGAGGATACAAAACTTATTGAATTTCTCCATTTGCTCTTCGCTCATCTTTCTTTCAATCCCTTTTCCTTGAGGAGCCTCGCCAACGATGCGATCATCATCCTTGTTATGCCAAGCTTGCAGCATATGGCACAAGCCATCCCTCTACCATGCATGCTTCTGGTCTTGCTCTTTGTCTTACAAATCCCTCCAAAGTTTTCATAAACCGCTCGAGAAAAAACATCCATCGACTATGAACAGTACCTGCAATAGCCACCTCATGAACTATGTGCACAAGCAAGTGGACTTGAGTTGTCATAATGCTTGAGGGAAAGTGCTTCTCAAGCAAGCATATGGCTTCAATGGATTCCACCCTAGCCTTCTCAATGCTCGATATGGAGATCTCTTTTTGAGATATCCACCTATTTCACATGTCCATGTAAGATATTTTCATAATCAGTCTACAGATTAATCAGCTCAATGCGATTTGATAGTAAGCATACCTCACAATACCATAGATCTTGAATATAACATTTCTAACATCTTCTTGTAAGCACCCTTTTATTGTAATCGGGAGGATGAACTATCAAAGCAACAAAGAAGTCATGTCAACAATATAACATAATCATAGTTATGCTAACGCATCATGATTATCGGTACACTAATTGTACGGCTTAGAATACCTATAAGACCTTATCGCAATCATGGGACTTGAGCCCACTAAGCTTATTGTCCTTTGAAAATGCTCCTTTCAAGCAACGCATGTACCCTATCGGTGTTTAAAAAGAGGCAATGTCTGCCTTGACTGCTGTCTCCTCCCTCGTAGAGAGGATCCACGTTGCTTTCGGGAGGACAACTTTTCCCGAAGCATGCACTTGGGGCCACAAATGAGACATCCTATTCATAGCACGCAAGTCTTCTCGCACTCCTCTTGAGTCTTTGGAACCAACCAAGTGTGCCCAAATAGTAGCCCCCGCATTCTTGAAGATATACATGTGATCCAAGAGATGATTGATTTGTAACTGACCCCAATAAGGAAGCTCATGAAAGATTGATAGCCTCTTCATACTAGGAGGACATTCCTCTCCATTCACCCTCCAAACTTGAATCTAGTCACTTGCTTCCAAATATGATGGTGGTGGATGAAGTTGACCGCCACGTGCGAGATGGTTGAATGGAAGGTATCAAGCATGACCTTCATAAACATTTTTCCTCATATGTTTGGAGTATCGTGCAAGAGATTTCAAACCCGGTCCACAAATACGACAAGCATGGTACCCACTTGTAACAAGTCCTACACACGTGCATGAATGTGTTAGTATAAGACATGCATGCGAAAGAGAGTCATAAAAGCATAATCCTATATTATACTTATAGAGACACAACCATGTACCTGCGCACTCTCCATATCGTGGATAGTCATGCATGGTCCACATCAAGATACCCCTAACCAAAATATCTAGGAGCTCTGGAAATATCAAAGACCCGCACTCCTCTCCATAATATCTGTAACTCCTCTATCAAAGGTGCCATGCACACATCCATATTTTTTGCCTTGTACTTCCCTGGCACAAGTAGTGCAAGCATGAAGTGGCCATTTTTTATTGTTAGCCATGGTGGGATATTGTAATTCACCACGACTATGGGGCATGTTGACTAAGAATATGTCGAGCGTAATCCGAAAGGATTCACGTCGTCCATGGTGCGAGACCAAGATGTAAGTTGCGTGGCTCCCTCACAAAGTCTGGCCACTAATTGTCTATGTGCTTCCAAGCTGCACAATCTATGGGAATCCTCAAAGTGTCATCAGTGGACCGATGAGATGCATGCCATGTCATCAACTCCGCTATGGATTTGCATCGGAACATGTGTTGTATTCTTGCAATGATGGGAAAGTGTCTGAAGACCTTTACCGGTATCTGCTCACCCTGCAAGTCATCTCTATATCATTGTTTCCCACACTTTAGACAACTAGCCAAATCTCCATGCTCACGAAGAAAGAGAATACAATCATTACGGCAAGCATGGATGGTATCATAATCCATACCCACCCTTGTTAGCATCTTTTTTGCTTCATCTCTTGATATGGGCATGGTATTTGGTGTAGGCAACATCTTCTGGAGCAACCTATCACAATTCAAACATACATAGGCTTCGAACAATGATGATTCGGTACACTAAACCATACATGATGATTCTTAAAACAAACAATATCCAAATAATGAGTCAAATTAATGCAAGAGCTAACCTCATTAAGGCCGAGACACTTGTATCCGAACACCCATACTTTACTTGCAGATTCAAGATTGAGAGACAAGCACGTAGTTTAGACATCCTAGCGCCCTCGTACAATTGTGTTGATTGCAACTCTCACATCTTTACCTCAGACTTTGATATCACGTGTACATGGGATGTAGTGCCCCTAAAACTAGAATCCATCATGTTGACCATACCCTCGTCATCATCCGGGAGACTATAGTCTTTCTCAAAGTGTGAAGGTATATGCGTACCCTCATTAGCCTCCTCATCCTATTTTAAGATTTCATGTAAATATAAGATCTTGTATTTCCTAGTATCCAATATTAACCGTGAACTTAAATAGCTTTGACTTACCGATAATCCATCAACACGTGTAACACCAACGGTGGGTACTAGTTCGGGCTCCTCCCCATACATCTGCAAGTGGCGCATGATAATACGACCTTGATGTCGTACTTCTCACTTGCAATGAGTGCAATGATAGTATAACCTCTCCATAAGCCACTTTGTGCTCCCGGGCATTGGCACATCATCAGACGAGCTTCCACTCGTCTCGTTCCTTCCATCTACACTTATAAAATCACAACATAAGTTGTAAGGAAATATATTAATAGTTATAAAATAGCATCTATGAGCTTCTTTTTTAACTTAGAACATAAAGTGTCTTAAAGCATTGCCATATAGAAAACATCGCTATATAGCGACGATAGCAATGCTCTGGGTTAAAACCGAAACCCGACGCGATGCGCAGCGCTTTCTTTAGCACTCTCTAATCTCTATTGTAAGCAAGGCAATCTCTCCTCCCACGTATTTTTGACGACCTCCCACTCTATTCTCCATGCCTCACCACTACTCATCCCTCTCCTAGCTCTTGTGCTCCCTCTCCACCCTTCTCCCTCTTTGGTTTCTTGAAAGGAAGTTTTTCAAGAGGTGAGTCTCTTTGAACAATGTAGGTAGGTTTTTTGTGAGATTTCATTTTGTGAGTGCTTCTCCTTGTATTGCTAAACCTGTGTACCAGTTTTCATGCTTGATTTTAAAGGATTGAAACAAAAAACGAGATTTCAAGAAAGAAACAAGACTCATCTCTTCTAATCTTTTTTGTATTTCTCTTCATTCTCTTTCTCCTTGTCTCCTTAATCCAATCTTTTTGAGAAGTTGCTTTTGTAATCTCCTCCTTCCTCTAACATCTTATTTGAAAAATGGTATGTTTTCTCTCTTTCGTAAGGCCAGTCCACAAAACATCGAGCGGGACGTACTATTCCACGTAAGTGCTTCCTCTTTTTTCCATTTGTTATTTTTGTTATTTGCATTGGCCTGCAGCTAGCGCCTTAAGCGCTAGCTGCAATGATGGGTATAGGAACCCTCTCTTCCCCTCTCTTCCCTCTTCTTTCCCTCTTCTCTCCTCTTCTTTCCCTCCTTTCCTTCTTCTTCTCCTTCAATCTTTTAATCTCTTTCCCCCTCTTTTTTCCTCTTTCCTTTCCCTCTTCTTCTCTCTTTCCCCCTTCTCTTATGCTCATGCATAAGCATAAGCATAAGAGAAGGAGACATATGCTCATGCTTATGCTTATGCATGAGCATAAGTGAAGGAGACATCATGAGCATAAGAGAAGGAGACATATTCTCATGCATAAGCATGAGCATATGTCTCTTTTTCCCTCTTTACTTTCCCTCTTCTTCTCTCTTTCTTTCCCTCTTTCCCCTTTTCCGATCTCTCTTGCGTTTTCCTCTTCTTCTCTCTTCTCGTCTTTCCTCCCCTCTTTTCCCTCTTTCATGCTCATGTTCTTATGCTCATGCATAAGCATAAGCATGAGCATATGTCTCCTTCTCTTATGCTTATGCTTATGCATAAGACTCCTCTTATGCATAAGCATAAGCGTGAGCATAAGCATAAGCATGAGCATAAGAGAAGGATTCCCTCTTTACTTTCCCTCTTCTCTCTTTCTTTCCCTCTTTCCCCTTTTCCAATCTCTCTTTCCTTTCCCTCTTCTTCCCCCCCTCTTTTCCCTCCTCTTTCCCTCCTTTCCTTATCCTTCTCCTTCTCCTTCCCTCTTTCAATCTCTTTCCCCCTCTTTTTCCCTCTTTCATGCCCCTCTTCTTCTATCTTTCCGCCTTCTCTTATGCTCATGCATAAGCATAAGCATGAGCATATGTCTCCTTCCCTCTTTCCCCTTTTCCAATCTCTCTTTCCTTTCCCTCTTCTTCTCTCTTTTTCCTCTTTTTCCTCTTTCATACTCATGCTCTTATGTTCATGCATAAGCATAAGCATGAGCATATGTCTCCTTCTCTTATGCTTATGCATAAGAGGAGTCTTATGCATAAGCATAAGCATAAGCATAAGAGAAGGAGACATATGCTCATGCTTATGCTTATGCTTATGCATGAGCATAAGAGAAGGAGACATATGCTCATGCATAAGCATGACCATATGTCTCTTTTTTCCTTTTTCCTTTCCCTCTTCTTCTCTCTTTCTTTCCCTCTTTCCCCTTTTCCAATCTCTATCTGCACCTTGATGAGGAGGTTGCTACTCTTTGAGGAGACCTTCTTTGAGAGGTTACATTTTGGAACCCATGACCATACAATAGCATCAACAAATTCCCAACGTGGAGGATCACCTTTATTGCACATCCAAATCTTGTTCCAACAATTTGCATACACCTCCTTAATTTGTGCATTGTGTCTTTTGCATATAGGTGCCCAATATTGTATGAAAACCTTCTTGAAATTTTTAGATTTATTATCCTTCTGTACATCAGTTTGAGCAATGCCTAGCCAAATTGGGTAAATTTTTTCTGCTGGTCGGACCAAAAGAAAGTGTCCCTTTTGTACGTCAACCATTGGATCAAATGATTATTTTGGCTTTTTCCTTTGAGGTCCACAGTAGTGATCATTCAACTCTTCAGTTCCTTGAAACTCATCGTTTTCATTATCAACTACTTGCACACAATCAATATGTTGCATTTTCCCTCCTCTTCTCCTCTTTTCCCTCCTTTTTTCCTCTTCTTCCTCTTTTCTTCTTCCTCTTCATTCCCTCTTCTTCCTCTTCATTCCCTCTTTCCCCTTTTTCAATCTCTCTTTCCTTTCCCTCTTCTTCTCTCTTCTCCTCGTTCCCCCCCTCTTTTCCCTCCTCTTTTCCTCCTCTTCTCCTCTTTTCCCTCCTCTTTTCCCTCCTCTTCTCCTCTTTTCCCTCCTCTTTTCCTCTTCTTCCTCTTTTCTTCTTCCTCTTCATTCCCTCTTCTTCCTCTTATTTCCCTCTTCTTTCCCTCTTTCCTTTCCCTCTTCTTCTCTCTTTCCCCTCTTCCAATCTCTTTTCCTTTCTCTCTTCTTCCTCTTCTCCTCTTCTTTATCTTTTCCCTCCTCTCCTCTTCTTTCCCTCTTCTTTCCCTCTTCTTCTCTCTTCTTTCCATCTTTCCTTTCCCTCTTCTTCTCTCTTTCCCCTCTTCGAATCTCTTTTGCTTTCCCTCTTCTTCCTCTTTTCCTTCCTCTTTTCCTTTTTGTCTTCTTCCCTCTTTCCCCTCTTTTATGCTGATGCTCTTATGCTCTTATGCTTATGCATAATCTCTTTTCCTCCCTCTCTTCCTTTCCCTCTTCTTCTCTCTTTTCCCTCTTCCAATCTCTTTTTCTTTCCCTCTTCTTTCTCTTTTCCTTTGCCTATGCCTATGCCTATGCTTATGTTTGTTTTTTGTTTTCGTGTTTGTGTCTATGTTAGACATGGGATCACGTCGCACATCCGATGAGTACGAACAACCTCACAGGATGAGACATCACAATCTATATGCTCTAGAGGACTTTGATTCCTCTCAAGCGACACCTGAGGGGACTACCCCTAGTCCAACTCCTCTCAGACCTAGCACTACGACTACCCCTCGGGGAACTCCTTTGCTAGCCGCGCATGGCTTTGTTGGGAGTCCCAACGAGTTTGTAGTGCAGATGAGCGATGAGGAGGTAGCAAGATTCTTCTCTCTGCTATCTCAGAGGACCTGAGCAATTCCCTCCCCTACACCGATGGCTGGACCTACTACCCAGCCATCCCCTCGTGCCCCTTCGATCGAGGGGTCATCACCTATGCGTGCCTCTCATAAGGGAAGGAAGAGTAGGAGGGGCCGCTTATGTTGTGCTAACTCGAGAGATGTAGACAAGTTAGCACACTGACATCCCTACAGGTGTCCACTATGTTCGGAGACACAATATCAGTCATGTCCCTTGCCCTCTCCTACTCCCACTGGTACTCCTCACTCCGAAAGAGCTCACACAGCTTCCACACCTTCTAACTCTGCTACCATCAGTCCTCCTTACTCATCAGAGGATCTCTCCTATCAAATCACGGCTACCAGAGAGATAATAGAAGATAGAAAGAGCAAAGCAGTGATGGCCACCATGAGGCGGTTGATGAGGCATCACTTCAAGAGCGGCATTGCTACCGATTGGTGGTATCAAGATGACCAAAAGAAGCAAGCGATCATCGATGAATTAAAACAAAAATACCCTAACCTGCCAAATTGGGAGTTTAATGAGAATTATATGCGAGAACACATGGGTTTGGTCTTGAAGCACCATAGATCAACCTTGTGTACTTCCATTGCAAAGGAGATGGCTAAACCTAGCTGGGCAGACAAAGCTTCAAGAAGCAGAATAGGGACCATCCCAAAATGTTCGAGGGTCAGAGGAGGGCCGCGAAGAGAGACGGCTGGACATCTAGGTATTTTGCACTTTGGTGCAAGCAGACGGTTGGCATTCAAGGCAACTATGGTAAGTCTACTTCTTCTCATTTAATGTATTGTTCTATTTGTTTTACTACATATTACATGCACTTTATCTAACTATAACTCTCATAAATTGGATCCATAGCAAGCTGCGATGGGTCATCTTCCTACAGATGTCGAGACGCGATGCGCATTTTGCATAGGAACAATGCCGTGGTTTATTGAGCAAGAGGCAATGGGAGCGATGGTCGATTGGGTTGAGGTGGTTGCTCACACGATATAAGTCTACTCCTACTTGTAATCTCACTTTTTAAATTGTTTTATTCTCTAAGTTCCAATATAATTTTCAATTTATATGGTTCACTCTTAGGGTCAAAGATTGAGCGTCCCATCACTAGAGGCGAGCGATCACCAAGGCCAGGGATCAGACACACGTGATGAGGATCAGGGAGAAGGCATAGCTCACGAGGACCAAGTATCACAGGCCAACAAGATGAGGATGAGGACGAGGACGATTTGTATGAGTAGTAGTAGTAGTAGTAGTAGTAGTAGCAGTTTGCATATACTTCGCCATGTATGTCATTTTGTATATCTGCTCGTTTGAGCAATTTTGTAACAAACAATGTTGTATATGTTCGACATGTATATGCTTTTGTTGCTCGATCATTTCATTTGAGCGATTTTGTATCACCCTTTTCGCAAGGGAAATTTTATAATAAAAATATTTTTTTTGTAATTACAAAAAAAAAAAGCATTAGTGGGGCAAAATGGGGCTTGCTATGGCCTTGTTTAGCCCCACTAATGCTTTTTTTTAAGTTCTATTAATCATCGCTATATAGCGACGTTTACCAGTGTCGCTATATCGTGACATTTATCAGCATTGCTATATAGCGATGCTTCTTTTCCGATGCTTTTAACGACTTTAATAACGACGTTGGTGCCCGTAAAATTTTTTTTTTTAATGTAAGAAGCATCGGTATTTTCGTCGGAAAAGCACCTATCCCTTGTAGTGGCTCTGAAACTGCTTCATGGTTTGTGACCCATTCCAAACAGCCAATATAGAATGTATTGCTAACTAGTTCTCCTTCCTACCCCTTGGCTCATACCATAGTGCTACAAATGTTGCAACTTTTCCCTGGTCATCCATGCTCATGTCCACCACTTTTGCAACCCAAAACTTAACATTCTCATGCTCATCGTTTGATGGTCGAACTAGAATAAAACAATGGATGTCTATTTTTTGAGCTATATATAGCTCTCGAACTAAGGCTCACCTATATATGTGTAACTTGTGATCAATATGAATCAGTCTTTGGGAGTCTATTTGGTGTGTCTATCGTCTTTTTTTCTTCTCTCTCAACAAGGTATCAGAGCTACAAAGGTCTTGCTATTGCATGGTCACTGTAACAAAGAAAGACAAGAAGTATATTACTTATTGATTTCATTACATAGCGCTTTCGGTATCTCATCGCTTATTTTCTCTAGTTGATTTTGACATCTCTAACTTGATATGGTTTTTTGAAGGTCTTCTGGTGCAAATTTGAGAAAGTTATTGATGGCAAATAGATCATAGAGCATTTGCAATGTGCAGTTCTGGTCAAGCTCTTCGTTCTAAGCACTTAAATGCCTTGATCAGACTTCCGAGCGAAAAGTTACATTAGTTTTTATGCCGACTACTCTTGTCTTGGTTTCGTGATCAACACGCTTGTAGTGCTTTTCTCCAAGGATATCTTGGTTTTGTGATGAACGTCTTCAATTCGTGATCAGTACACTTGTAGTGCTTTTCTCTAAAAATATCCTGGTTTCGTGATCAACAAGCCCATTGTGCTTTTCTTTGCATGTATACTATTTTTAGCATACTCCCATCATAGGTTTTATCTTTTTTGGGCATATCTCAACTTCTATATTGTTAGAGCGACAATTTTGTTCTCGTTCATTCTCATGAGATTTGCCACATACATATTTTCCTGATGCATGATGGCAACATCTATACTCATCAATGTCTTTCCTTCTGGCCAACGATATGTTCCTTTGTTTCAAGGACGATGCTTTTTTGGCTGGAAAGTGAAGATGCTATTGATCCTCGAAGGTGATAATCTTTCTAATCTTGTTCTTGGTGATCTCATCTGTCCATCCCAACCTATTGATGCAATTGCAAATTATGCTCTTATGACCGAGGGCACTCTCTTTGAGCAATGGAGATTTAACTCTGCCAATTGGCATTCACATGATAAAGCAGCTCGTCGGTATATTTTATCTACTCTACATGATTCTCTTATGTTGAATGTATTTGCCCTTCCTTCTTCTCATGCAATATGGGAATATCTCGTTGCTACTTTTGAGAAGAAATTTGTCACAGAGATTCTTTATCTTCGTAATATTTTGAGCACTCCGTACAAAGTTGGAGCTCCTATGACAACTCATATTGAGCCGTTTAAGAATATCATCAACCAACTTGTTGCTGCCGGTGCACCTGTTCCACGAAATCAATTGCTGACCTATCTTCTCGACACAGTCCAAGATCCATTATATGATAATATTGTTACCATCCTTTCTAACAAAAATGAGATTGCTTTTGATCAAACATGTATTTCTTTGATTTATTGATTTTGAGCATGGTTCTCATGATTGTGTTGATGACTCTAAAATCATTGATCATGAAGTGGTTGCTCATGAAGACCCTACTACTTATACAGAAGCTATCTCTTCTATGCAAAAGATTCAATGGCAAGAGGCCATGGAAGCTAAATATGATTCTTTAATCTCTAAAGGTACATGGGTTCTTACTGAACAACCTCCTGGTCATACTTCTATCAAATGTAAGTGGGTTTATAAAACCAAAACCAAAGCCGATGGTTCTTTTGACAAGTGTAAAGCTCGTCTAGTTGCAAAAGGATACTCACAAATTGCAAGAGTTCATTATCATGATACATTTTCACCCATTGTTTGTAGTACAAGCATTTGGGTACTCTCGGCTTTTGCTACTCAATTTGATTTGGAAATTCATCAAATGGATGTGAAAATTGTTTTTCTTAATGGAGATCTTAAAGAGGAGATTTATATGGAGTAGCCAGAAGAGTTCATGCTTCCTAGTCAGGACCATCTTGTTTGTCACCTTCATCGTGCTCTTTATGGTCTAAAACAAGCTTCCCGTTCTTGGTACATGAAAATTGATCAGTTTCTCACATCTCAAGGTTTCAACTCTTGTTTCTCTGACCCCAACTTATATGTCAAATATGATGGTAATGTTTTTTTATCCTTGCTCTGTATGTGGATGACACCATACTTGTCAGGAAAATCTTATCCTCAGCATTTGATATGGTTGATCTTGGTGACATTCATTCATTCTTGGTATTCAAGTTCAGAGATATCATCACAAGGGAATTCTCCTACTTTGATAAACAAAATTCACTCAAGATGTAGTTCAAAAGTTTGGCTTGATGAATGCTCACTCTGCGACCACTCCTTGTCTTATGAGCTCTATCAAAAATACTAGATCGACTCATGCTATTGTGGTTTCACATCAACCCTATGCCAACCTTGTTGGCTGCCTATAGTTTGTTGGGTTGAACACTTGACCATATATTCTTTTCACTGTCAATTTTCTTGGTCAATATCTGGCTACTCCCTCAATGCAACATTGGTCTACAACAAAACGTGTTCTAAAGTATTTGAAAGGCACTTTCGACTTTGGATTAGTTTATCGATGTCATACAGAATCATCTCCTGCAATGTCTCTTGATCTTTTGGGATATACAGATGTAGATTGGGCAAGTTGTCACTTCTCTATGCGGTCTACAACTGGTAATTGTTTCTTTATCAATGGTTGCTTGGTCTCTTGGGCAAGTAAGAAGCAATGTTGTGTTGGTGTTTCTACCACAAAATCCGAGTATGTAGCAGCCTCTCTACTAGCAGCTCGAGAATTGGTTTGGCTGCACCAATTTCTTATAGATATTGGACATGCTCCCTCATTCGATACTCCTCTCAAATGTGATAATCAAAGTGCCATTAGTCTGGCTAACGACTATGTTCAGCATAACAAATCCAAGCATATTGTTGTTCATTATCATTATGTAAGACATGAAGTAAAGAAAGGGATGATAATGATTGAACATTGTCCCTTTTCTGATCATATGATTGTGGACATTCTCACTAAAGGAATTAGTGAGGCATGCTTCACTGTGCTACAATCAGAACTTGGAGTTCTTGCAGCCTCTCTCTTCAAAGATTAACACACTTATGGGTGACTTTTAACATTTGTATAGAGATGCATATCTGCATTGCTGGCAATTTATGATCATCATTACAAATCACTTTAACTCTATGATCAACTTGTATATAGGAGCTCAGGTTTTTCCCTTGTGATACTGAAGGGTTTTTTATCCATAGCTAGAGACCTTTGTTTGAGTGGGGGTGTTAGAGCTATATATAGCTCACTCCAACTTAAACTAGGTCTCACCTATATATGTGTAACTTGTCATCAATATGAATCAGTCTTTGGGAATCTATTTGGTGTGTCTATCATCTCTTCTTCTTCTCTCTCAACATCTGTCTACTTTTGGCATAAACTTTCTCTTCCTTGGTCCACAATATGGATGTGGGAGTATCAAATCAAACTTGTTTTCATTACTACACATGGATCCTATTGCGATGTTTATGTACCGACATTTAGCGCCCGCTTAGCGTTAATCGTTGGTATGAAAAGCGGGTTTCCTAAATCGTCGCTATATAGCGACTTTTTTGAAAAGTCACTATATAGCGACTTTTAAGTGTCGCTATATAGCGACACTGATATACAAATTTATAGCGATGTTTTTACAGAGAGGTTTTTTTTTTTTTTTAGGCCTTAAAAGTTAGTTTTTCTAATGACAAAATTTTTTAAATTTTCATACATGTTTGAGCTCATAGAGAATAAAAAAATGAGAGCGTGTACATCAAGCCTTTGAAGCTCATATATTCATGTGCAAGTTTGAGATGACAAAAGTCAAATAAGAGCATTTACATCAACTGTTTCATCTTGAGCCAAGTCTAAGGTGCCAAACAAGTGTATATCCAACTCTATACCGAGTTGATCTCCTATATCATCATCGTACTCTAGCATTGTACGTTCACCTAAAAGTATTTGATCATCTTCTTCAATAAAGCTTAAGTGTGGTGATTCTTGATAATTGTTGTCTTCTTCCTCAATATCGTGATCTCCATCCTCCTCCCGTGCGATGTCATTATGCACATCTTTCTCTTGGCTCATATGGTGATCTACATCTTCTTCGCTAGATTCATCAATTGGATCCGTCATTGGTAGTGGCATCTCCATATCCACATCTCGATCTTCAAAAATTTGCTTGATTCGTGGTGCAACTTGGATCACATACCACCATCTTGGATCAGAATGATCTGGATGAAAAACCACCTATATTGAAGATGGGTGCCAAATGTTGTCAATTATATATATGAAATTATGCTCAAGTACATGTATCAATGGACTTTAAAAATGAAAGCTTCGACTAATTAAATCATTAGTATGCACCTGCTCACAGTGCTCGGGAAGAAGAAAAGTATCACTTTCATCGGTCCAATGTTTGGTGGAGTCTATTGCAAAGAGACCACTACTATCTTTTCTCATTGTCACATGGGGACCGTTGTAAGTAGTTCTAAACCATTTTACATCAAGAATGAAAATAGTAAATCGTCTGAAATCAATTTCATAGATGTCGCGTATGGTTCCACAATAATCCAACTGTGAGGAGAGAAGATTGGTATCTGAAGCACTTGCTCGGCTATCTTGTGTGAAGTTAGCCATGACTCCATAATCATACGTGACTCTCTTTGAATCGATGCGTTCCACGTGAAAATGTCGTCCATATGACCATAATGCACTGTACTTTTTGTACTGTAAAAGAGCATCATTAAAACAATGAAGATGCATCTATTTTATAGCATATATTGCCACAAATAATTACTTAATTACGTCAAGAGGTAAGAAACTTACATGCACCATACATCCAGATGATAACTCTCGCTCGCGCTCATTTATTGTCTCTCCATCACGTTCGGCTTTATGTAGAGCCAGTGAGTAGGGAGAAGAGCCAGATCCCGTGGATATGGTTGTGATCGCTTGTACATTACTCTGAATCTCGTCCTTCCATTTATTCTTTTTTCTTTGGCCACTTCATATCTTCTACATCTCGGGGCTATTGAGGATACAAAACTTATTGAATCTCTCCATTTGCTCTTCGCTCATCTTTCTTTCAATCCCTTTTCCTTGGGGAACCTCGCCAATGATGCGATCATCATCCTTTTTGTGCCAAGCTTGCGGCATATCAGGATCCGTGGATGCAAGAAACTCTGTGATATATACTAATGACTCTTGCACAAGCCATCCCTCTACCATGCTTGCTTCTGGTCTTGCTCTTTGTCTTACAAACCCCTTTAAAGTTTTCATAAACCGCTCCAAAAAAAACATCCATCGACTATGAACGGTACCTGCTATAGCCACCTCATCAACTATGTGCACAAGCAAGTGGACTTGAGTTGTCATAATGCTCAAGGGAAAGTGCTTCTCAAGCAAGCATACGGCTTCGATGGATTCCACCCTAGCCTTCTCGATGCTCGATATAGAGATCTCTTTTTTAGATATCCACCTATTTCACATGTCCATGCATATGTAAGATATTTGATATATCCACCTATTTCACATGTCCATGAAGAAAATACATAATGCGATTTGATAGTAAGCATACCTCACAATACCATAGATCTTGAATATAGCATTTCTAACATCTTCTTGTAAGCACCCTTTTATTGTAATTGGGAGGATGAACTATCAAAGCAACAATGAAGTCATGTCAACAATATAACATAATAATAATTACGCTAATGCATCACGATTATCGGTACACTAATTCTACTTAGAATACCTGTAAGACCTTGTGCCAATCATGGGACTTGAGGCCACTAAGCTTATTGTCCTTTGAAAATTCTCCTTTCAAGCAACGCATGTACCCTATCAGTGTTTGAAAAGAGGCAATGTCTGCCTTGATCGCTGCCTCCTCCCTTCGTAGAGAGGATCCACGTTGCTTTCGGGAGGATAATTTTTCCCGAAGCATGCACTTGGGGCCACAAATGAGACATCCTATTCATAGCACGCAAGTCTTCTCGCACTCCTCTCGAGTCCTTGGAACCAACCAAGTGTGCCCAAATAGTAGCTCCCACATTCTTGAAGATATGCATGGGATCCAAGAGATGATTGATTTGTAACTGACCCCAATAAGGAAGCTCATGAAAGATTGATAGCCTCTTCATACCAGGAGGAGGTTCCTTTCCATTCGCCCTCCAAGCTTGAATCTAGTCACTTGCCTTCAAATATGATGGTGGTGGATCAAGCTGACCTCCACGTGTGAGATGGTCGAGCAGAAGGTATCGAGCATGACCTTCATAATCATTTTTCCTCATATGTTTGGAGTAGCGTGCAAGCATTTTCGGAGCCGGTCCACAAATAGGACAAGCATGGTACCCACTTGTAACAAGTCTTGCACATGTGCATGAATGTGTTAGTACAAGACATGTGTGCAAAAGAGAGTAAAAAAAGCATAATCCCTCATTGTACATGTAAAGACACAACCACGTACCTGCGCACTCTCCATATCCTGGGTAGTCATGCATGGTCCATATCAAGATACCACTGACCAAAATATCATTGGTATGTCTAGGAGCTTTGGAAATATCAAAGACCTCCACTCCTCTCCATAATATCTGTAACTCCTCTATCAAAGGTGCCATGTACACGTCCATGTTTTTTGCCTTGTACTTTCCTAGCACAAGTAGTGCAAGCATGAGGTGTCCCTTTTTTATTGTTAGCCATGGTGGGATATTGTAATTCACCACGACTATGGGCCATGTCGACCAAGATGTCGAGCGTAACCCGAAAGGATTCACGCCATCCATGGCTAGCCCAAGATGTAACTTGCGTGGCTCCCTCGCTAAGTCCGGCCACTGATTATCTATGTGCTTCCAAGCTGCACAATCTACGGGAATCCTCAATGTGTTATCAGTGGACCGATGAGATGCATGCCATGTCATCAACTCCGCTATGGATTTGCATCCGAACATGTGTTGTATTCTTGCAATGATGGAGAAGTGTCTCAAGACCTTTACCGGTATCCGCTCACCCTGCAAGTCATCTCTATATCGTTGTTCCCCACACTTTGGACAACTAGCCAAATGTCCATGCTCATGACAAAAGAGAATACAATCATTACGGCAAGCATGGATGGTATCATAATCCATACCCGCCGTTGTTAGAATCTTTTTCGCTTCATCTCTTGATGCGGGCATGTAATTTGGTGCAGGCAACATCTTCTAGAGCAACCTATGACAAAGACACTATCCAAATGATGATTCTGAAAACAAACAATATCCAAATAATGAGTCAAATTAATACAAGGGCTAACCTCATTAAGGCCGAGACACTTGTATCTGACCACCCATACTGTACTTGTAGATTCAAGATTGAGAGACAAGCACGTAGTTTAGACATCCTAGCACCCTCGTACAATTGTGTTGATTGCAACTCTCGCATTTTGACCTTAGACTCTGACATCATGTGTACATGGGATGTAGTGCCCCTAAAAATGGAATCCATCATGTCAACCATACCCTTGTCGTCATCCGGGAGACTAAAGTCTTGCTGAAAGTGAGAAGGTATATGTGTACCCTCGTCACCCTCCTCATCCTGTTTTAAGATTTCGTGTAAATATAAGATCTTCTACGTCTTCTACATCTCACCCGCAGCTTTATAGCCAAACACTTCCACTTTGCTCTCATTACCTTCCTTCTCTCCTCAAGCTTACTCCTTCCATCTCTTACTGTGGAACTTGAGTCTACTCTTATTATCATTCTTGCACTCATTTCACAGCCTTAATCTCAAACTCTTCTTGCATCTTCCCTTGAAGACTACTCCCATTACCATTCTTGCACTCTTCTTTCATCTCATAACTTTTCTCTGAACTCTTCTTCCATCTTGCCTTACTCCCTCACTTTCTCTTGTTTCCCATTCCATTTTCTCATAGCTTAAAACTTCATGGATCTTTTCAAAGTCATCTATTCCGTGGAGGAAGCCATTAGCAGCAACAAAGATTGGATCACCGAGAATGAGGTGAACCGAGATCAAAGAAAGAGACAACGAGCTTCATTAACCTAGGATGAAAAGGAGTTTTCTCTTTAGAAGAGAGAAGGAGGAGACTAGAGAAAAAATAAGTAGGTCTACTAGCAAAATAGATAGATTACTTTTCTATAGGAGATAGCTAACAGACTTTCTAATTGAGGTTACTTCGTGTAGGGTTCGTTATGGGAGATTTCCACCCCATGAAGTGCAAGCCATAGGAATCAAGAAAGTGATATACAATAGAAAATTTATAATTTCTTACTTCTCTTCTCTACTTCTAACTACATTGATCATGATGAGATTGCCTCAGCTGAGGAATGGGTTGAATCTAGGATAGAAATGGCAAATATTAATGGCTTCCAGTGAGAGGCTTATTTTAACTTTTGGTGTTTGTTAAATCCATTATAAATATTGTGAGAGTTTGCTTAATATTGTACTTTTGAAGGTGTTTGTTAACACCATTATAAAGTTAACTTTTGAGTGCTGAATCTTATCTTTTGGTGTAACTTATCTGTGTCACGTTAAATTTTATAATTTTGATTTCATCCCCTTTAAAAATCTCTAAAAATGTACTTTTTTTAATGTTTTAATCTTTGCTTTGAAGAGTGGTTTGTTTATTAAATTTTATCCAAAAACAAGTCCAAAATTAATTAAATAAGTGTTGTGAGTAAAATGTGCCCTAGGCGACTATATTTCAATTCTACACGTAGATATATGCCAGCCCGTGGAATTTCTCCTTTGTCACCATGCACAAAATTCATTCGCTAGAGCCTGATGCTACTTCCATCATCACTAAGATAGGAGATGTTGTGAGTAGGAGAATTGATAGAAAGTGATGCTACAATGTAGACCCATATATGGTCGTCTCTTCATAGCTCAGGGGGTTCACCTCACAAAATTTTAGTGTAACACGTGCATTCAAAAGGAGGGGTATTTTAATTGAACTTTTTGAAAAAATTTAATAGAATTACAATAACAGGAGAAGTTTTTTAATTCAAATTTAGAAAAAAACACTTAGTTCATAAGTAAAGAGGGGTGTTTTTATTGGGGGGAAGATTTTAGCCGAGGGGTTTTTAAAATACCCCTTGAATGTACGTGATACATAGGGTCTCTTTGTAGTGCACCCCCGGAGCTTCACAACTGGTTCTATCCATGGCCATGGATATACATTTGTCATTACATTCATAAGTTGTGAACCTCGACAAAAAACACGAATAAACACCCATGAAGAAATTTCATGTCGAGCATTATTCAAACAAGGCTTTCCCTACAAACACATGTCTCAGACCTGGTAGTGAATGGGATACCAAAGAAGTTTTTTTTGTGTGGCTATAAATGTAACATTATTGGGCGGACTTAGCCACAAGTGCAACCCATTGTAATATTACTTTGATAGGCCAAACAACTGGCATGCTAACCCATTGTTGGCTACAAGGAATAATACATTACGAAGGAATTTGCAAGCCTCTACTCTATGACGGTGGATCAAGGCACAGTATGAGCCCCAGGATAACCCAGAGCATATTTGGGCCATGAGCTAGATACAGTATTGTCTTCTATAACTTGTTAGTGTAAGGAGAATGATCTAGCTTTCACTGTTTATTTCAGTGCATGCATGCCTTATTTTGTTTCTCTATATGATAATAAAGTCTTATGTATTTGAAGTTTTACTATCTTGTTTTTTTTCAACACTATTTCAGTCCATGCATGCCTTACTTTGTTTCTCTATATGATAATGAAGTCTTATGTATCTAAAGTCTTATTGTCTTGTTTTTTGCAACACTAGCTCATAGTTTGTACGAAGTGAAGCAGGTACGCAACTACCTTGTGATGATTGTGCATAAAACCCCCGGTTGGAATTATGACCAACATAGTCCACGTTATACATTAGCCTTGTTGAGGATTAAGGCACTGTAGTCATGGGAATTGGTAACTACCTATCTGTGCATTAGTTATGGTGTTTATCTTCAGTACTCTGGTCACTAGTTACATGATTGATGAATGGGTAGTGTAGGCTTGTATTCACCTTAATGGCCTGATGTTGCTACCCTAAATGCTTCGGCACCAATCGTGACACCATGACTCATGTCCTTTGCTTTGATGGCAATGATCAAATGCACACATCCACAACTGCTTCTTGTTGCTACTCTGCAAAGAGTTTTCTTTCTTCTCGTTGTTTCTCCCTTTGCAAATGTTGCAAAACTGTCTTCCATTGTTGCTTTGATGCCGTGCCATTGCTTTCCTCGACCTGCAATTTGTTCCTTGTGCCTTGACCAAGCTTTTCATCTTTTCTATCTCACAGCCTCTATCTTCTTCTCTTGCAAGCCATAGTGAGCTGCATATTGCCATTGATGCCATGGTGACAATCAAGGAATTACCAGAATAGACCCTCCAGAATAGAGAGAAGCTAGCTAGCTTGTCAAGAGAGAAAAGAATAGAAGACAACTTACCCAAAATATGGTAATGCCAAACCAAAGTCTGGGCAAGGTCACATCAAGGGTTGTAGGGCAAGGGGAGGTTGAAGATACTTAATCTTCCAAGATCTGATGGGCGGGAGGTGTGAAAATTTGAATTTTTTAGGAGTAGCAAAATTTTCAACCATCGGGTTTTCCCCCTCCGATGATACATGTCATCAGAATTGGATATCTCAAACAAGTGTAGTGTGGCCTTCTTCAAAACACAAATAGGCCAAAGGACATGCTATTGGGTTTGATGCTATGTATTATGAAATGCATTGACCTTCGCAATATGTTCCTTGTGCCTTGACCAAGATTTTCTATCTCACAGTCTCTGTCTTCTTCTCTTGCAAGCCATGGTGAGCTGCATGTTGCCATTGACACCATGGCAATGATCATTGAACTGCTAGAATAAAACCTCCATAAGAGAGAGAAGCTAGCTTGTTAGGAGAGCAAAGAATAGAAGAACAAATTACCTAAAAGATGACAATGCCAAATCAAAGTTTGTGTAAGGTCACATTGAGCTACATGTAGGTTGTAGGGTGAGGGTAGGTTGAAGGTACTTAATATTCCAAGATTTGATGAGCGGGAGGTGTGAAAATTTGAATTTAGCGGGAGTATTAAAATTTTCAACCATCGGGTTTCCCTCCTCTAACGATACACATTAGCAGACTTGGATATCCCAAACAAGTGCAATGTGTTGCCTGCTTTAAAACACAAATAGGCCTAATGGCATGCCATTGTATTTTAATGCTATGTATTATGAAATGCAATGACCTTTGGCATGCTTATGAGACATATAGCAATCAAGTGCATGGAAAAAGAAACAATTCAAAATTGTAAATGGTGTTGGATTTATTCAAAGATCTTTGCACATGCACAAATTGCACATTTTCAACTTCTTCCATTCTAGGGTAAATCTAGATACCAATATCGACAACTATCAATGTTTTAAGGCCACCATGTAGTAGTCCCACTAGTTTGGATTCAAAATTTTTCATCCATTTTGGTTTTTCAATAAATCAAAAAAAGGTTACGGAGTGTGCCCTTAAATGGGTGTGCATAATTTTAGCACAACATTGGAGGCCCATTAAACCATACCTAATGTTCTCATTTAGGTGTTTCCTTGGGTTGAGGAGAAGCTCACGTAGTGTATTTTTAAATCATTACTTGGTTGCATGTATGTATAGAACAAAATTTTGATGTTTTTGAATAAATTGCTATATCTTTACTCTTTAGAATGCATGCTTCACATGCAACATAACACTTGTAATGCTTTAATGGTCCCATTCAAAATCATTATTCCATAACCTTTTGGTCTCATGTTCAAGTTTGGAGTGTATACTATAACATGAAGACCAAGTTTACCAAATTATGTTGAGAAAAGCATAAGTTAAGGGTCATGCAAGATACCTATATACAGAAAATTCCCTGAACCTCACCAAAAATGGCTACACCCATGCAAACAATGACCTCGACTAGTGCTCACTTTTGGTTAGTTAACGGATACCCCAACAACATTTTGACCCTTATGACCAAAAGTTTTTGGGACTTGCTCGATGATTATGTGGTTTTGTACCTCGATTATATCTTGATCTATTCATGAACCTTGGAGGAGCACACCCAGCACTTGAAGGAGGTTTTCAATCAGTTGCGAGCAAATAAGTTATACCTCAAGCTCAGCAAATGCGACTTTTCAAAGGAGGTATAATTCCTTGGATTTAAGGTTTCAGAAGGGAAGCTAAGGATGGACAAACATAAGATTAAGGCTATCATGAAGTCCTCAAACTATTCACGACATCCAAGCCTTCAACGGCCTTGCTTCTTTCTATAGATGTTTTGTGGACATGTACTCTAAAATTATTGCTTCATTAACTCACTAACTCAAAAGGACATGGCATGGAAGTGGGGGGCCAAGAACAATCAAGATTTTGCAGAGCTCAAGTGAGTCACTGGCAGCAAGCCGATGTTGGCCCTCCCTAATTTTTCCAAGCCCTTTGAGGTGCAAACCGATACCTTAGATATGGAAATTGGTGGGGTGCTAATGAAAGACGGTCATCCAGTGGCCTTTGAGAGTCAGAAGCTTATTGATCACAAGAGCCACTATCCTACCCACGATAAGGAGATGACAGAAGTCATCCAGTATCTATGAACTTGGAAGCACTATCTTATGGGGAGGCACTTCAAAGTCTTCACCGATAATGTGACCACATCATATTTCATGACACAACTCAAGCTTTCTCTAAAATAGGCCTGATGGGAGGATTATCTCTCCAATTTTGATTTTGATGTCAAATGAGTCAAATATAAATCCGAATCGGAGAATGCTATGGAAGAGGCTCTTTCAAGCCGACCATATCTCTCGGTGATCCAGCTAGTAAATGGGGCCACCCTCATGGAAGAGATTTGGCAAGGGTATTTAGAAGACCCCTTGGCCAAGAGGATTTTGTTGGAGAACCCGAAGCGTGCCCATGTAGAGATCTACGAAGGGATTATCCTCTATAAGAAACGATGGGTCTATGTGTCTTCAACCCAAGGCCTAAGGAGGTGGCTCCTGCAGGAGCATCATGATTCTACGTGGCAGGACACCTTGGACATGAGAAGATATATGAGCTCTTGAGTAGAAACTTCTCGTGGATGCTCATGGACAACGATTGTGATATGTTTGTGAGGACCTGTACCATATGTGCTCAAGACAAGGCAAAATGAAAAAATCTGGCTGGCTTACTGCAAAGATTTTCCATTCCAGAGAGACCATGGGAGAGCGTCTCCATGGACTTCATAACGTACTTGCTAGATTCATACAGCTACATAGGTTTGTTGGTTGTAGTATGCAGGCTCATGAAATTCGTACACTTCATCCCCTATAATGGGACGTGTGATGCACAGGAGGTTCAGAGGCACGTTTTGGGAAACTCTGTTCGCCATGTGCGGGACAACACTCAAGCTCACTAGCGCATACCATGCCCAATCACAGGGAAACGAGAGGTATTAATTAGCTAGTGGAAGACTTTTCAGACACTCCACGCGCGCTGATCAGTGGACGATTGGATTCTATTTCATGGATATAACAGAATTCGCTTGTAATATCTGGCAACATTTGACCACAGGGTTTTTGCCTTTTGAATTGGCAATCGGCTACCAACCCGTGGCACCAGGTGAAGCTACAGTTCTACCTGTGACTCGGGGATTAGCTCTTGCAGGTGGAGCCTTCCATGAAGAGTGGTTTCGACGTTTGCCAGAGGCCAAGGTTCATCTCGCCAAAGCACAGAGGAGCATGAAGAAGTTCTACGATGTGAAGCGCAGGTCCAAGGAGCACCAAGCCAGAGACCGCATGTATCTCAAGCTGAATCCCATACCAATTTGGATTTTCGAGGGAGATTACCCTCCGTCTCGCATGTAGATATGACGGACCATTCGAGATCAACCGACAGATTGGCACCCCTGCGAATGAGCTAGTCTCCCAGAGCACTATCGCATGCATCCTGTATTTCATGTGTTGATGTTAAAGGACTACAATCCCGACGTAGATCCTGAAAGGGCTCAGAAAAGTAACGGGTGGTGCAACGCGGAGAAGCAGAGGAGCTTGAAGCAATCGTCACACATAGAGACTAGCCAGACCAATTTGGTGCCAACCAAATCCTTCGAAGAAAGTGGCGAGACCAACCATAGACTTTGACATCATGGCGCAGCAAGGATTTACTTTGGAGGTTCCGTGAGCAGGTCGTTAGCTACAATGCGCAACATCCATTTCGCTGTGGGGCCGACGAGGTTTCCGGGGTGTGTGGGGTGTCTCCCCATTTACAAGGGTTACTATGGGCTTTAGGGCACCTCTCTTCAACGGATCAATTCAACCATATAGCCAATCCGTGGGCTGCCAAATGGCAGGAATGTCCACTTAGCCTGCCAAAGAGGCCAAGCCAACGCTAGATGGAAGGAGCCAAGCCAGAAAGGTGTGGCCAATGGCGTGCTGCGAACTTGGCAGCCATGATGGCTCAATTAATGATAGGGCTTATGTGGATAGAAGGCCAGAGGCATTGCCATGCAAGATACAAAGTGGCCACGATGGGCACAATGAGCCACGTAGGACGCGCACTCGACAAACAGATGCCTAGTCTATAGACGAGGCTGATCAGCTGATCCACATGGCACTTTGACATTCTACCATAGGAGTCGTGGCACCACAGCCAAAGCAAAATAGATGGCGGTGGATGCACCTCGATCCGAGAGGATGGCCGCCACAACACCACATGGCACATTCTAACGAAGGGACTAGAGGATGGCTAGTGTCGGAATGACATAAAGTAGTTCAAAGGGTGACCTCGAGCAAAGGTCACAATCCTGTGCCTACTGGGCACTGTAGCGACCACTGGCAATAGTTGAGTAATAGTTTTGACCAGCTAGCATGGCGGGAGACTGAGATGTGGTGACGATCCAATGTCCGAAACAGTGAGATAGGATGGCTAGCGACCACTGTCGGAAGGCATATAAGAGCCCAACGAGAATATGCGACAAGGGTTTGACACCGAGGAGAGCGATGTGTGAGGCAAGGATGCTTTGTGATCTGAGATGGCGGGCTAGAGAGCACCTTTAGTCTGACAGAGGATGACGGGCGACGTGGGGAGGTGAGGAGGAGGTTCTACTTGGAGAGAGAGAGTTTGAGCTATGTGCATCGTGTAGTGCCCAAGAGTGCTTGTAATTTGCCCATGACTTGTGGACAAAGTAATGCGATGCGTCCCTCCCTCTTCTATGCATGAGTCTGCTTCATAACATTTGGGTGTTCTAACATACCAACTGAATGAGTTGGGAAGAAGATTCATGTGCCATAGTCTACCGTCTATTTGTATGAGTGGTCGATGCAAGTGATGGGTCCAGCAAAGCAAAGTTGTGAGTTTGAGCGAGGAACAAGAGCACTGGTAGTATGAGCCATCATCCGTTTGTGTGAAGTGTAGAGTTCATCGATGAAGCTTAAGGCTCGTCCCCACGTACTGTCCCTTAGCCAAGTCCTCTATAAAGCTAGCTGAGTTGGAGGGAGGATCAACCAATGAAGCATGTGCATCCTAGCTAGCCCGACCGATTTATAAATCGAAGGACCCGAGCTCTCGATTCTCAGCCCCGACTTTGCACAGGACCTTAGTATATTTAGAGGAAATATATCGATGATGTGGATAGCATCCACCAAGGATATTCCCTTTTGGCAAAAGATTCCATTGTGTGGAGGAAGGGTAGAACAAATTAAGACCTTGTGGAGCATAGATTGGCAGACAAGGTTCGTGTCTATGGCCCGACAATAAGGTGGACGGTCGGGGAAGGAAGGCTTGTGGGTTCAAATCCCGACAGGGACTCTGTGCAGGCATGAAATCTAGGGAATATTTGGTGAATGTACCATGTGGTTGATGGGCATGCAGCAAAACAAATTTGAGGACTTTAGATCAACTGAGGGTCAGTTTAATTAGGCTAGGATAAGTCTCTTTTGCTAGGGTGACTGGGATCAATGGTCACAGTTAATGCATAAGATCTGACAGTCAGATTGCCTTCAAGTAATCAAGGGTGAGGGATCCACGTGCAGAGATCAAATTGCAGCATTTGAATTTGTAGATTGATGGCAGTAGACCGACATATTTGAATCAGGCGATCAAAGCCCTAGACTACGACATGCGCCATCCAACAGTGGGGATTCAAAGCAAGATCGACGGTGCAGTTTTAATATAAGGTAGATCCAACTGCCCAGGTTGATTCCAATGCCTAGGTCATTTCAAAGTCGTTTTGGGGGCCGGGGTTGCTTGGATCGTCTAGACTGCATGAGTTGAAAGATTCAAAGGGGGCTCTAGGTTTGCTCCATGAGAAGTTTGATGTGAGGATCCAAGAGGGGATATCCACGTTGTGGTGGAAGCGTTAAAAGAGAAAGAGAGTGTGATTCCACCCCTGTGACAGGGGGGGGAGGCAAGGGGGATTTTGGTGTAATTCATAAGAGTAAAAAAATACAGATTAAAAAAGGGCAACGGTGGAAATGAATAACTCATAGCTATAAATGTGCGTGAGTTTGTGTGTTCAACTTATTTGAACTCTATTCATTATATAACATATCTTTTTTCTTTTCTTTTTTTGAAGTAAATGCAGGTTTATATTAAATATGGAGTCAATTGTTCTTACAATAGTAAAAAAACACCAACATAATTCCAATAGTTCTCCTCAATATCAAAGCCTATACCAGAAACCATCTTTTCAACAGAAGATCCAGAAGTACGAAAAGAAGCAGAGAGGACTAGGGACCTATGCCATCTCCTACGGCTCTTCCTTTGGCACCAGGTGGGCAACCACTCGTAGAACAATCGTGCCTGGAATGCAAGGATGGGGGTATGGCTTATGGACTTGGGTTGGACTCGGGTTCGCGATCTAGGTTCCAGAGGCTTGAAGTTGGGAGGAGGAGTAACTTCATAACAAATTTTGAACGTGATACTGGCAGGGACATTTCGTGCCACAGGCCTCTTGTAAACAACCAAGGGAGGGGGTGCTGGTGGAGAGGGCATAACACAGGTTGGGGAGCCATGGCAATGGGGAGAGTTTGAGTCACAGGGGAGGCAGGGAGAGTCTGAGTTGCAGGGGAGGCAGGGAACAGTTGAGTCGAGGGCACGTGGTAGTATAACACTGAAGTTTTCATCGTGGATGATGCCTGGCCATGAGGAGGGACCCTCTGTGTGGTGACGGTCATGGGGAGCTCTTCTTTTGAGGCTTGTTTCTACAGCTGGGACAGTAGAGCAGTCTCCTTTGCGATATGTTCATGCTTTTTGTAGCACTCCTGAATTTGCTACTACAGGCATGAAATCTTTTCAAGATTGCTTCAAACATAATTTAAGAATTCAAGAATCCCTTTAAATATCAGATCAAAGAGCCCTTAACTAGTAATGTCAAAAATAGACTATACCAACTCAAGTAATCACACCCATTTTTTTTGTAATATTCCAAAGTCAACTGTATTCCAAGTTTTATCATTTCCATCAAAATAAACTCTACCAGTATTTGAAGATATGCATAACATTGCTATCAATTCTCTACTCGAAGTTTTGGTGGCACAAACCAACTTCATATAGTAGAAAAGGTATATACTCTACTCCAAATCTCTCATATGCAATTCATCCCATTCAAATCCATCATATTGTCAGATGGGAGAATTTTAGCAACAAAAAGACACATGTCTGTCCAAAACTGCAGATTAGTGACCATAACTAGGTATATCTATGTTCTGCCAAAATACACCCATGTGTGTAGCAATTCCATATGAAAATGGATCCCTTTTCAAAATTATGGGTGATACCAAAAAGCTATGCGTAAAATAATAGCAAGTACTATAGGGAATAGAAAGGTGTTCATTCATCCCACCAATGTTAGTTTGTGCTCCAGTGTAATATTCAAACATATCCATCTGCAAATTTGGTTAAGAAGCGTGCCAACTCACCTGCGTCCATCCAAGATAAAGGACCAGTTAGAACAAGGACCTTTTAATGTGGGATTGCATGCCTCAATGCTGGCATGGTAGTTCTTATCCATGTCACCCATCTTGATTTGCAATAATTCATATTTCGTCACTTGAACCTCCAAAAATACTTAATAAATGGCAATAAAAATTTGTGGAATGCCATTTCATGAAAATTACTGACATGCTAATAAGTCCCCTTCCCTTGGTATTTTCTAAAAGATGTATAGTACTGAGTATTTCAAAAATCCCCCAAGGGATTGAATTTGTTCAGTTGTTGCAATCAAGAAACCTTTTTATATATACTTCCAATTTAAGTGTAAATCCTATATGCAAACCTTTTGAGCCAATCAAACTTGAGCTCAAGATATGGTCCTTAGCATGTCTCCTTTGTTGTTTTAATTGGTGGTATGTATGAGTTATCATGTATCCAATCCTATAACATATCTAAAAAATATATAACCATGAATTTCACAATACAAAGGTACTAATGTCATTAACGTATCCAGTTTATAGCAATATAGTTGTCGATAGAATAAAGATTAAAGACCAGAATAATTCTTGTGCATTCCTTTGTGCCAATGCATGCAGGAAATATTTCCATTACGCCCAAGGTAAGCTCACGTACTGCATTAAACCAATTCTCTTTAGCCACTTCCAAGTCTTGGAGAGATCTAATGATACCTTGAAGTTTGCAAAGCTGGCTATGAGCATCTGATTCTTTTGCAAAGGAAGGGGTGGTTCTCCATCCGACTCTCTGTCTCCTTTGGATCTGGTATGTGTATAGCTTTTTCTGTGATTGGGATTTGGTGTGGGCTTTTGCAAGCATGGGTGAGAGATTTCTTAGGACCCATGGATGCATCGAGGAGCACTGTAGCACTTAAGAGCTCGAGGTTTGGCTCTGGCTATTCTGATGGGTTGGTAAATGTGAGCGATGGCTTCTTTTGGGTGCCATAAGTAGAGGAGTCATGCGGGAGAAGCTTGTTTCGATGTGTCATTACGATGGACAGTCCATTAGTGCCGCATGCAAGGAGATGGTAGTGCTTTTTAGCAATTGGGAGGGACTAGTGTTCATCTTTTGTTTCGCATTGCAAGGGTTATTCTTCATGATGGAGTTCGTCAGGGAGGGGCCGGCGAGGATGGTTATTGTGGGAGTGAGATCCTTATAAGAGGGAATAGGCTTGTCAACAAGGATTGGGTTGATACCTTGTATGTCCCTCTGGGGGTCAGTCAACATATGTAACCCTATCACGTGAGTTCAACAAAAGGATATTTTTAATATCTAAAATCTACACTCTCCTAGGTAGGTTCTGTGCAATACTTCTCTAGAGGCTATCGCCTTTTGCTCTCCCTCACAGGTGGTGAGCTTAGCTCAATCCTCTCCCTTGTAGGTTATGAGCTCTACCTCCATTTACTTTCCCTCATAGGTCCTCTAGCTGAGTTGTTGCAGCTCTCACTCTCTTTTTTACTGCACGTCTTTGCCTCTTTGAGCGGGGATTACAAGAATGTCTTGATCATCTAGAGACCTGCAAGCCAAGAGATTTCGTCATATTGCTATGGATTTTCATGACATTTATGGTCTTAGCATGGTTGGAAAGAGCCCACGAAGACTTACAGATGATGAACTTTCAGTAAGAGAATGGCTCAATAGGGGCTGAATGTGTTCAGTCAACCACAAAAGTTAAAGGACTCCAGGGTGAAGGCCAAAAGTCTTTCGGACCTAGACCTTCTACAAGAGGCTCTGGACCTTCACTTTTGAGTTTACCAGGAGGCACCCCCCAATATGTAGTTTGGGATTGCACTTGCTCAAGGTTTTTCCCTTGAGCATTGCAAGGCTACAAAAAATGCCCCCACAAAGGACATTTCCACTGTCAACTGGGCTGAATTCACTGAAGTCGTGGTTTGTATGGTCCAACAACAAGGTAAGATCCAACGAAAAATTGAACGATTCCAACAAAATAATAATATGTCAGTTGACCACTCTGAAATAGTAATGGAGGAAGATGTCAAAAGTGTCTTGAGGTATAGGGAGAGGGAATTGCGACAGCGCTCTATTTCTCATGGGCCACAGTCTTCATCTACCCAAATCTCACATGGTTGTGGCACACCATTTGTAAACTACACAATGCCCGAGCTGGTCAACAATCAAAAAATCTAGCATGCTGCAAAGATGAAACTTAACCACGCAAGTGAGAGGCAAGTGAAGAGGTGGACACAACTATAAATGCAATAGATAAGTCCAAGAGAGACAGGCTATGCCAAGAGAATTTGCCAACAGTAGTACATAAATTGAGGACAAAGCTCCAAGCAACACAAAAGGAAATATCAGTTTTTGCTCCTTTAATTGACACGGAGCATTTCAAAAAAACTGCAAGCAAGCATTGCCTCATTCATGGACACATTGGAGATCCTCGCATCCAAAGTAGAAGCCCCAAATTTTGAGGAGAGCATACCTGATCTAGAGGTAAGACTATAAAATTTATCATACACTTTGCCCCAGTCCTTAAGTTTTTTGTGATGTTTCTACAGTCCATTGTGTTTATCTGAGTTTAGCTTTTTTGTTGTTTTGACATGCAGGCACAATTATGTGAAAGGTCTGCTATCTTTCAAACAAGGCAGCAACAATATTATTTTGCCAGAAAAAATGATGGAAAGAGTCCATTCCAACCAGCCTCTTTGTATTTTCCCATCCCCACCAACAATTGCCAGTACAAAAGATGAGGGTTCAGCGTGTCTTATGATTGCATAGCCTTGTGGTGGTGGATGTGGCTTTACTATTGACAGAAAAGAATTTGTTGTGGTGTGTGCGCTTGTGTGTGGCCATCCTTACCACCACTAGTTTTGTTTTGCAAACCTGTGTTTGGAAGACACACATTGTAGGGTGGAGGGTTGCATGGAAAAAATCCCCATAGCAGCAAAATTGATGGTTCTAGGCTCATCAATTCGTATGCCTCACTCCCTCATTTGTTTGGCCTTTATGTATTGCATATTTGCTTTGTGACCAGTTGCCCACTGCTTTCTATTTTTCTATCTTTATGATGCTTTACATGTGCTTTTAGTGGTTTGACAATGCTCTACCAATGCTTTGTGACTGCTTTACCACTAGTGCTTTCTCTTTTAAAACTGCTTTCTTGTAAACATTCATTGCTTTTTAGATTGCTTTGGCACTACTTGATTTTGTGAGTGCTTTTGCAGTGCATTAGCACTACTTGTGAGTGGTTTGGTATGCTAGAAGTATTTTTACATGTGCCCAACAATGTCTGTCACTTTAGAGGTGCTCTTACAAGTGCTTCGGTGCTATCTTTTCACTTTATAAGCTTCTATGGTAGATACGTGCCCAATGAGATGACTGCTTTACCACTGCTTTTTCACAGCTTGATTTTTTGATTGGTTGTCAGTGCTTTAGCAATGCTTTGTGATTGCTTTGGCAGTGCTTTGCATGTGCTTGTTAATTGCTCAATGACTGGTTTAGCACTACTTTCTTTTTAAAAATTGCTTTTTGACAGCTTGATTTTTCGACTATTTGTTAGTGCTTTGGCACTACTTTTGGCAGTGCTTGATGACTGCTTGTCCTTTCTTGACTACTTTATGAGTGCTTTTCCACTTCTTTCTACTTGTAATGTGCTTTGCATGAAATTTACAAGTTCTATGTAAGTGCTTTGTAATTGCTTTGAAAGTGCCTTAACATTGACTTGTGGCTTCTTATCCACTAGTTCTTCTATTCGATGAGTGTTTTGCATGTGCTTTAGCAATGCTTTGCATATTCTTGTTATTGCTTTGCATGTGCTTGTTATTGCTTTGGCAGTGCTTTATGATTGCTTGTCCTTTTCTTGACTACTTTATGAGTGCTTTTCCACTACTTTCCACTTGTAATGTGCTTTGCATGATTTGTGGCAACTTGTCCACTGCTTTCTCTTTAAAGAATGCTTTACATGTGCTTTGCATGTGCTTTGGTAGAGCTTTACATGTGCTTTGGCAGTGCTTTCCATGTGCTTTACATGTACTTTGGATGTGCTTGTTATTGCTTTGTATGTGCTTGTTACTGCTTTGGTAGTGCTTTATGACTGCTTGTCCTTTTCTTGACTGCTTTATGAGTTCTTTTCAACTGCTTTCTACTGGTAATATGATTTGCATGAAATTTAAAAGTTCTCTATAAGTGCTTTGTGACTGCTTTGAAAGTATCTTAACATTGATTTGTGGCCACTTGTCCACTGCTTTCTATTTAAAGAGTTCTTTACATGTGCTTTAGTAGAGCTTTACATGTGCTTTGGCAGTGCTTTTCATGTTCTTTACATGTGCTTTGCATGTGCTTGTTATTGCTTTGCATGTGCTTGCTACTGCTTTGGCAATGCTTTATGACTACTTGTCCTTTTCTTGACTACTTTATGAGCGCTTTTCCACTGCTTTCCACTTGTAATGTGCTTATCATGATTTGTGGCAACTTATCCACTACTTTCTATTTGAAGAGTGCTTTACATGTGCCTTGGTAGAGATTTACATGTGCTTTGGAAGTGCTTTGCATGTGCTTTACATGTGCTTTTCATTGCATGTGCTTTACATGTGCTTTTCATGTGCCTTGCATGAGCTTGTTATTGCTTTGGTTGTGCTTTATGAGCTTGTTATTGCTTTGGCTATGCTTTATGACTGCTTGTCCTTTTCTTGACTACTTTAACATTGATTTGTGGCTGCTTGCCCACTTCTTTCTATTTGAGGAGTGTTTTACATTTGCTTTTCAGTGCTATGACAATGCTTTAGTGGTGCTTTCTCACTACTTGCTTTTGTGATTGGTTTGGTAGTGTTTCAACAAAGCTCTGTATGTGTTTTGGCATGCTATTTGCATGTATTTTTTACTTCTTAGATTCTTAGATTTTAAGCACAAAAATTGTACCGACCAAACATGCTACCACCCACATAAAATATTCCATTACTCACAGTCTTGAAGTCTTTGTCTCCTTTTTACTATATTGGGCATCTTCATCTTTGTCTCCTCACTTGCCCTATATTCTAGAGTCCCAATCCTCATGGCACATGAAAAGAAACCCCCAATCTAGCCATAATGGCAGATTGCTTGTGTTGTGTGCTAGGCTTTGATGAAATTATAGACCTTTCCAAGTTAGTTCAACAGCCAAGGGAACAAGATGAAGAGGAAGAGAGGATTACCAAGAGGATTACTATCTCCTAATCTATAATTTCATGGAAGCTTGTGTTGTGTGGTAGCCTTTGATGAAATTATAGATCTTTCCAAGTACACTTTACTAGTCGGTGGATATGAAGAGGAAGAGAGGATTACAAAGAATATTACTATCTCCTAAAATGGTATGGGTGATATTTATAATTTCATGGAAGGCTATATAGTGGGTTTCTTTTCATGTGCTGAAGATGTGGACTCTCATATGCTAGTTAATGCTAGTTAAGACCTGAAGTATGATGCTAGGGACTTGGTTTTGAAGTCCTTGAAAACAATCATCATATCAGATGAAGAGCATGCATAATAATTGGAAGACATTTAGACTGCAATAAGAGACATCACAATACCAATGACTTGATTAAGATGGCATTTCATTACATGGGTAAACCCAGTTTCCAAATCTAAAAATTATAATCTCTTGTGGGCCTGTGGGTGGTGTTTCCTCTCTCTACCTCATCTCCTCTTTTTCTCATCCCTTGTCTCTCCCTTCCATCCTCTTGCTCATACCTCCTCTCTCTCTTCCCTCGTCTCTTCTTCATGCATCCTCTCTCTCCTCATCCCTCCTCTTTCCCCCTTCCCTCCTCTCTTCACATCCCATCCCTCTCTCTCACCACCTTCTCTCCCTCCCTTACCCCCTCATCCCCATCTCATCCCCATCTTTCCCTCCCTGCCTACCCTTGCCCCTTCCCCCGTCCCTCATCCCAACCCTTTACCCTTCCCCATAGACCTCCCTTCATTATCCCCTCCCACCATCCCTTTCTTCCTCCACTCCCCTCCTACCGCACCCCCTCTCCCACCCCCACCTAGCTTCTCCTTCCCTGTACCCTCCCACCTTTGTAAGAAAATAATACGTCTATGCTCAACAGATAACAGGATCTCGTATGCAAGAGAGAAAAGCAAATAGTATGGAGAATCAAATTTTGATTACTGTAGAACTGATACAATAGATATAGCGCTACCTCCTAGCCGTGCGCTCCTATGAGAGAAGCTTCGATGGCGATCTAGAAACAGTAGAGGACGGCAGCTGGATGCTAAGGAATTAGGGTTGTTGTAACCAATGATGAAATGGGCTTCACTGGCTTGCTCTTATATAGCCACTAGTCATAGTCGGTTAGACCCAATTGGGTGACCGCCCAAAATGGTCGACTGAGGGTCGGTAGGCCACCAACCACACAATAGAACCGTGGTGTAAAATAGAGCAACTCACCTACAGTCACCGTTCATCCCAAAGCCATCTGAGATCATCTGGGGCTCCAAACGAGCCCTGTAACCTGAGAGTGGGCTACCCTAGGAAATGCTCCATCTACCCTTAGTGTGGTCAATCATGGGATGCCTTCCCGCACTTGCATGTAGCCTAGTTGGCAGTGTGCCAACTCCGTCCAGCCATCAGGCCACACATGGCCCCCATCTGGTGTCCAAAGCAGGACCTACCAGATAACCGAGCTACTCAAATGCCTTCTCCTCATATGGGGGGCTTACAAGTAGAGTTAGCTAGTTCCCATGTAGTTACATGAGAGTGGAGCATTGATATCTAACACCCCCCCTCAATGTCCACCCGCAAATGAACTTACTTTTTTCGGTCCAATGCCAAGTCGATGAAGATGCCTCTCTAGCAAGTCTCTTCCAAGAGCCTTCGTGAAGATGTCCGCATTACTCTCTATAGTCAGACAGTACAACAAGTCAACCTCTCCATCCATGATGAGCTCGCGTACAAAGTGGTATTGAATCTCAATGTGTTTTGTGCGAGCATGGAACACAGGGTTCTTTGAAATTGCCATGCAACTTTGATTGTCACATGATAACTGCGTTGGCTTGTTCCGCACTACACCCATGTCCCCTAAAATCCTCCTCAACCACACTACCTCGCAAGAAGCAAAGCATGCTAATTTGTACTCAGCCTCGGTAGAAGAAAGAGCAACTATAGGTTGCTTCTTGTTGACCCATGACACAGCTCTAGATCCAAGTGAGAAACAGTAACCTGTCACTGATCTCTTGCTGTCCACGTCTCCTGCCCAATCCGAGTCATAGAATCTAGTCAAGATGTTGCCCATGGTATAGGTGATGCCATAATCAAGTGTGCCTTTGATGTATTTCAGCACCTGCATCCCTGCCCTCCAATGGTTCTCCTGGGGCTTATTGGAAAACCTGCTTAGTACACCAGTCGCAAAATTGATGTCCGGCCACGTGTTGCACAAGTAAATCAAACTGCCCGCAAGCCTTTTGTACTTTGCTTCATCCACCAGTGGTGATGAATCCTCATTTGAGAGCTTCACGTTAACCTCCATAGGGGTGCCAACTGTCTTGCACTCAGCCATGCCAAATGCCTCCCGTATCTCTCTAGCATACTTCAGCTGTGAATTGAAGATCTGTTTTGGCTCTTGCCAAACCTCAATCCCCAAACATAAATGTGTCACTGTCATTTCAAACTCTCTTCCTAGCAAATGCTTTGTCTATGCGATCTTCTCTTCATGGTTCCCTGCTATGACAAGGTCATCCACATAAACAACCACGATCATACACCTACCTCCTTCTCTAAAGATATACAAATTTGCATCAGATGGGCTCCTCCTGAACCCGTTTTGCAGAAAGTAGGCATCAATCTGCTGGTACCACGCTCGTGGGCCTGTTTCAGCCCGTAAAGTGCCTTCTTTAGTTTACAGACTTTACCTTCTGAACCAGGGATCACAAAACCTGGTGATTGTTCCATGTATACCTCCTCCTTGAGATCCCCATTCAGAAAGACGGATTTTACATCCATCTGAAACATGGTCCAACTTCCATGGGCAGGTAAAGCCAAAACACTGTGAATTGTGGTTAGTTGAGCTATGGAAGCAAAAGTATCCTGATAATCAAAACCATGTACCTATGTGAATCCTTTTGCCATGAGCCAAGCCTCATACTTATCCAACGTGCGGTCGGACTTGTACTTGGTCTTGTACACCCACTTGGTGCCGATTACCTTGTGTTTTGGTGGATGATCCACAAGGTCCCAAGTGTTGTTCTTCATTATGGAGCCATACTCTAGCTGCATAGCCTCCATCCACCTATCATCACCTTATGCCTCTTCAAGACACTTGGGTTCATCAACACGGACAACCTCTGTCATCAAAGCATAGTTGACCAAGTGTTCTTGCACCCTTCTTTGCTCCTCTAATCTCTTTGACCAGCAGTGTTCAGATGGTTTCTCCTCAATGGTTGGAGGTTCTCTGCCGTCCAAAAGCTACTCTACCCACTTCGGGAATGGCCATTGCTGTTGTGGTTCTATAGGCTCTTCTTCATCTTCTTAATCTTGAATCCTCCCAAGCACCATTGGGGGATTCGGTCTACTGTTGGTGGTGGTACTGGATGGATATCCTGGTCCTAGTTGTCCGAGAAGGATGCATCCTCCTCCAATTGATACGGTTGTTCTGAGAAGACCACATCGCATCTTACTATTACCTTCTTGGTAACAGGGTTATAGAGATGGTAACCCTTCGGCTCCTCACTGTAGCCCAAGAAAATACACTTCCAGCTCTTCGGTTCCCATTTGGTCCTATTAGCATCAAGGACATGCACAAAACAATCACATCCAAAAACTCTGAAATGTGCAGCTGAAGGTTTCTTAACAAAAAAGGCCTGCAGTGGAGTCATCCCATTCACAACCTTCGTGTAGCTATGATTCAGAATGTAAACTGCCGTGTTACATGCTTCAGCCCAGAAAGACTTTGGCAAATCTTTCCCTTTCATCATACTCTTGCCCATTTCATAAATGACATGCATCTTGCGCTCTGCTACTCCATTTTGCTATGATGTATGTGGCGGGGGTTTTTGCCTCTTGATCTTATGACTTTTGTAGTAACTTTCGAATTTAGTTGATGTGAACTCTCCATCTCTGTCTAATCTCAATTTCTTCACCTTCCTCCCCATTTCTTTCTCGACCATTACATGCCATTCCTTGAACTTACTAAAAGCCTCGTCTTTAGTCTTCAGGAAGTATATCCATATCCTTCTACTATAGTCGTCGATCAGCATCATGAAGTAGTAGGAACCACCCAAAGCTTCCATCTCCATCTTTTCACAGAGGTCCGTGTGAATGAGCTCTAGAGGAGCCTTTGCCCTACTGGCCTCTTTTGGAAAGGGCTGCCGATGCTACTTGCCCATCATGCAAGCTTCACATACATCGAGTAGATCTGTAATTTCTGGTAGGTCTACAATCATTCCACTTTTATGCATCTCCTTCAAAGAATTAAGGTTTAGATGACCAAACCTCTCATGCCACAGCTTATTGTTCTTCACATCAGCTTGAGCACTGAAAGCTGAGAGTTTGTAGATGTAGTTGCGCCGTGTACCTTTACCAACAACCTTCCCTTGAAGATCCATAATCTGTGCACAATTCTTATCGAATTGAACTTTGAGGTCTCGATCCGTGATTGCAAAAATGGACAACAAGTTCCTCTTGATATCTGGCACATAAAGAACATTGGACAACTATTTTACAACTCCATCTGACTTGAGAGCAATCGTACCTTTTCCTTTTGCTGGACATTTTGCATCAAACGTGCCTCCCTAATAATGAAAAAAGTTGGAAAAACTAAGAGCGTCAATTGTAAGATAATGGTAATAGTCAAATGATAATGATGAGGAATAAAGGTATGCTCACATTATGCACTACCTATACCCCTCATCGCTTGGAGGCCTATGAATTAGAGATTCTTGTGGATCCAGATTAAAGGAGCTAGATATGAATGACAAAAAATTTGAACGACTGAACATATTATATATTGAATAGAAGATAAATATATACTGACCACCCATGCCTTGTTTCCTAGTTTGCCATTGCTCTTGAGGTGCGAAGGACCTACGGTCTATCCTCACCTCCCTCTATTGAGCCTCAAACACATTTGGATTCTCCTTGTGCTCCTTCTTCCCTATCTTCCAATATTTTACCTTGGCTTGTGCTTATCCTCTCGTTAACAGCCAACCTTAAGTCATATCTATGATACTTAAGGAGCTCCCCCATGTGTGTAAGCATGGCATTTTGATCAAACTCATACCCTTTAGTGTTGGAAAATTATCTCTTGAGGGAATCTATGATGGCCTCATTGGCTCTATTGGCATGTTGTTTCCAAGGTTTGAATATATCCTTGGGAAAGTGGGTGCTCATCAACCACCTCATGTATCTTGTAACCTCTTCCCATCATCGTCCTGTATAACTTCCCCAATGCTGTTCACTCTGTAGGATAGGCCCTCGAGTAAAAGAAGTGCAAAGGATGTGTGGTGGATGGAATTAATACATTTTCATTATCAAGATTTGGTTAGGGTTGCATTATTTAACACATACCCTATTAACTAGCTGATGTAAATAGTTTCTACTTTGAATTGTGACTTCTTCTTTATCTCCCTATGTGGCATGATGGCTGCATAGAGGCTTGCCAACTCACTTGAAAAACACATCCACAAAGGCAATGTTTAATATAGTTTAACATTGATGCCTCACTTGCTACAATGGCATCAAAAATTTTGGTTAGTTTTATAAATTGGCTACTTCATCCTTGAATGCTGACGTACACCCAGCCTCCTAAAGAATGGTGGGTGCACATTGGTTGTGTTTTTTCGTTTTAATTTCGCCATAGAACAACTCCCTATAGAGAACTACTTGCGATTCTCTCTCTCTCTCTCTCTCTCTCTCTCTCTCTCTCTCTCTCTCTCTCTCTCTCTCAAGTGAGCCAAATAGAATGTCAGCAAAGTCCCCCCTCTCCCTCTCTCTCTCTCTCTCGAAAGTGAGCCAATTAGAATGTTAGGAAAGGTAAGAAAAATCACTTTGCATAGGCTTCTTCAATCACATGATCGCATAGGCTTCTATTTCAGGATAGTGACTAGCAATGTAGTAGGGGTAGAGGGAAAGGAACTAGAGGCAAAATTAGTGGAGGGAGGATGGCTATGTAGGATGGTAGAAGGATGAGCATAGGGAGCAATTTTAGAAGAGAGAGGGGAGTGTGTAGGAGGACATTGCAAGGGGGGAAGGGGGGGGGGGCACACAGATATGTTCTATTTAGGGGTTGATGGAGGGGGGAAATAGAGGAGGAAGGGGGATTGTGTAGGGAGCAAAAGGGGGGGAGTGAGAAGGTAAGGAGCAAAGGGCCCGAGGAGACTATGAAGGGAGCAGAAGGATTTGGGGCAAGTTTAGGAGAAGGGGATGAGATGATGAAGGCTTAAAGTTGGGGCAGGGAGGGAGATGTAGTAAGGAAGAGGCAAGTTTAATAGATAGGTTTTGGGAGATGTGTAGTGGGATAACTAGCAGGAGCAATGTAAGGGGAGGCCACTTGAAAAGAGGGAGGATTTTACTCAATTGCAACATGGGATGGAGAGAGAGGGGGTGGAGAGGATTTGAGGGGTTTCTAAAGAGTTTAATGAATGGAGAGAGGAGAGACATCCATGCGATTATTTTGGCATGGAGGCAAGAGACGATTTGAGGAGGTTCTAAAGAGTTCAATGAATGGAGAGAGGAGAGAGGTCCATGGGATTATTTTGGCATGGAGGCAAGAGAGTAGAAAGTTCAACACGATACCTTGACATGGAGAGTCGAGAGGACATGGAGAGAGGGCAAGAAATGTGAAGGGAAGTACCTTGACCAAAGTCCTCCTCTTGTCCTTGCCAAACCCTAGGTGACACCAAGACTCCTTGTATAATGTGACACCAAATCACTTTATATCATCTACCAAACTTGAGGTGATACCAAATCTCTTTATACCATTTGCCAAACCTAAGGTGACACCAAGCCTCTTTGTACAATGTGACACTAAACCACTTCAATACCATTTATTGAAGCGGCAATGACACCAAGAATCATTGTACAAGGGGACACCAAACCTATTTGTACCATTTATCAAATGTGAGGTGACACCAAGCCTCCTTGTACCACCTACTGAATTTGAGGCCCTACCTCCTTGCACCAAAATCCCTTCATGTGCAAAAGTTTGTTATTTTTTTTAATGACCAAACACCAAGGCCTTATAACACCAGCTTGACATCATGTGATCAATGTTCTCTTTGTCCTATGCCACCAATATTTGATATGTCACCAAGGTTCTCTTGTATCCTATGTCACCAATGATGTAACGTGTTCAAGGACAACCAATTGTGTTTTGATACCATAAATTATGTCCTTACATTTGCCAAAATCCTACTATCACTCTTTCACAAGGTGCTAAGGATACTTTGAATTTACCTTCTACCAAGTAGTAAATACAATAACAATGAAATGATATGAAGCCACATGCACACTTTTTTTTTTAAAGTAGTTACAAGAGTAGCCTAGATAAATGTTCTCAGTGAGTATGATGCTTTGCTACCCATGAACCATTCACAAGTTCATTCAACATCTTGCCCTTCAAAGTGTCCAAATCAACCCTACTACTAAGAATGATGTTTTCTATGAAGAAGGCATGTGTCCATCCACTGATGGACTTTGTTTTGTGTTTCAAGAACTTACTTTAGTATAACCAAACCCCCTTGGAACTCATGATGTCAAATATTCATGTCATCTAATACCTTCTACCTATTCTACCAAACCTATTGAGCCTCTTGCTCCTCCAACACTTTCACATCCGATAATGTTTCTTTTGTGCAGGCCTCAAAGTTGTCATTTACCTTTGCCATCATGTTGGTAGCTTTCATGACTCATAGGGCATGATACCCTTGAATTTGTACACCAATTGTAACAATTAATATCCAATGCCAACCTTGTATGTAGTCCAACATGCAAAAAAAGTAGCAATTTCTCGAAAATTTAGGCAAGGTTTAGTCAAGATACCACAAATAGTTTGTTATTTCTCTCAGCCAAACCATTGCCTTGAGGGTAAATGCAGTGTATGATTGTCGTATAATTTGCAATTGTAGGACTTGTGATTTAATAATGTGATCAAGAAATGGGATCCTTGATCATTCGTCATCTCTTCTACTAGACACCCAAACCTGAAGATTATCTTATCATATAGGAACATGGAACTACTTGGGGAGTGGATGTTGATATTGCCATGTCCTCTACCCACTTGGTACCATAGTCTATGGAAACCAATTCATAATTTTTTCTCCATCTTATGGCAAAATGATTGGCCCTAGAAATAATAAACCCCAATAAAGAATGGTGGACTTGGCAACTGCTTGTTGACAAGAATTACATTGGCACACATGCTTGTAACAATCTTGGAACAACTTGGGCTACTGGAAACTCACACGATGATCTTCCTAGAAAGGATTCTTGGGCCACATGACCACCACCCATGCAAGTGTGAGCCTCCTCAAGGATGGATTGATTTCATCTAGGAGTATAGACTACCTCAAAATGTGGTCCTTTCCCAACATATACAATGACCCTGCAATCAATTTGAAGGGGGAATCTTGAATTATGTGTTTCCTCTTCTCAATTGGGGCTAGCCCTTGAGGTAACTCGCTCGTGGTGGTTAAGAATTAAACTACCTTACCATACCATAAAAAATCCATAACAAATAGGCATTCACCCACTGGTGAGATGATTCCAAAAATACCAGCATCTAGCATATCATTTCAACACTAATGGTTTCTCCCCCTACAGATATTTGTGACAAATGGTCTATAGGTTGATGCAGTCTTGTAGACTGCAATGGTTTCCAAAGTTGAATCCTTAGAAAAAAAGGATCCATCTACTAATTCTTCCCCTGAGAGAGGGTTTATTCAAGAAATATGTAAGAGATTGATGATCCAAAAAACTTACTATCAAAAAGGCAATGTCAGTACTTAGTCAAAAGGCCCATATAATATCCTTAAAACCTCTAGTTTATTTGTATTTTAGTTCCATTTTACTCCATTTAATTGTCTTCTTGCAAGGGACATGGGCAAATCTTCCTTGTGGTCTTTGTTAGGTTGGGCTAAGATTGCACCAATGGCAATTCACTAGCATCAACATGAACATGGAAAATGACTTCTAAATTGAGTTGATGAAGAAAGGGTTCTCCTACCATACATCCTTTCAAGTCATCAAATGATAATTGTTGAGGTTCGAACCACACAAAAGACCACTCATGGTTAAGAAGCTTTTGTGATGTTTGGCTCTAATTAGATGCATGGCTCCTGGGGTGCTATATGAAATATTTATCAATGATTTATGAAGCTACATCAATGCTACCACTATGTCAGCATTTAAAAAAATGAACCTTCTATAGTAATACCATATTATCCGAAAATTTCTTCACTTCTCTAGGATTTTGGGGGATAGGAAGTTTAGATATCACTTCCACTATGGCTAGATCTATAGTCATTTTGTTGGAAAAAATAATGTGGCTAAGGAGAACTCCTCTTTAGTGCTAGAAAAAAGAACTTGTCAAGATCCAAGCACAAGCCGGACTCTTTGACTTATCAAAAGACCATCTCAATCTTCATAAGTGCTCTTCTTATACTATGTGGCCAAGGTGGGAGGAATGCTTACCATTGAAAATAGAGAACGCATCTAAAAAGACCTCAAGGAACTTTCCAATATTCTCCTAGAAAAGTTTGGTGACTAGGTCTTAAATTTTTTCTCAGTTTTCCATTGGGTGAAAAAGGTTGTCTTGGTTTGATCTTGGTCCTTGACCTTGACCTTGACCTTATTGTACCCATTGTCCCCATCCATAAATGAGTACAAAGCATGACCAGCTACTATCTCCAAGATCCTATTAGTGAAGGGAAGAGCAAATTGATCTGTTCTTGTGGCTGCATTGTAACTCCTATAGCTACATAGACGTGAAGTTTGCCTACTTTCCTTTTAGGAATGATGATAATTCTACTTACCCAAACAATAGTCTACTTGGTATATCAACTTTGCTTGCTCAATTTTCTCAATATCAGCTTCGGTGCACTTACCATAGTTTGAATTCATGTGGTCCATGGGTCACTAGGTTTGTATCTATGTACAAGTCCATGAGGTGCTCCATGTAGGGACTCCTTTTAGATATTTTTATAATCATGTAAAGACATCCACATACTCTTGAAAAAAACTAGTCAATGTAGCTAGAAGATAAGCGTGCTCCCAAACCCAACTAGCCACCTTCAGATGCTTTGGGGAAGAGGGAGGAGGATAAGGCAGAAGGTGGGATTGAGAAAGAGGGGATAAGGTGTGAGCGTACAAGGGGGTGGGGGTGGGAATGCTGTAGGAGGGGAGGGGAGGGTGGGTGGGAGGGGATGCTGTAGGAAGGGAGGGTGGGTGGGAGGGGAGTAATGAAGGGGGGGTAGGAGGGGTGGGGGGGAGGATAAAGGGGGGGGATGAGGGGCAAGAGAGGAGGGAAAGATAAGTATGAGGGGCAGGGGGAAGGATAAAGGGGGGGGGGATGAGGGGCGGGAGAGGAGGGAAAGATGGGTATGAGATGGGGATGAGGGGGTAAGGGAGGGAGAGAAGGGGTTGAGAGAGAGGGAGGGGATGTGAAGAGAGGAGGGAAGGGGAAAGAGGAGGGATGAGGAGAGAGAGGAGGGATGAAGAAGAGAGGAGGGAAGGGAGAGAGGAGGTATGGGAGAGAGGACGGAAGGGAGAGAGAAGGGATGAGGAAAACATGAGACTTATAAGGTAGAGAGAGGAAAGGGAGAGGAGATAAGGTAGAGAGGGAGAGGGGAGGGAGAAGGGGTGTAGGCCACGACAACGACTACAGGTATCTGTTGTCCTTTTTGCAAAAGAAAAAGTAGTTATGGCCACCCCTCAGCCTGCCCCTCTCCCTCTCCACTCATCCCCTCTCTCTCTTCCCTCTCCCTCCACTACCCTCCCTCCCCTCTCCCTCTCCAGTTGTGAGAGAGGAGAGCACACACAAAGGGATAGGAGACACCAAAAGTGGTGGAGCAAAAGCTACTCCAGCTTATTCCTCTATCATACATATATGAGTATACATGGGCACTGTACAAGTGGGTGGGCACACTGCCCTTTACCCCAACAACCTCCCACTTAAAGGCAGTGTGCCTTTAAGGGAGTATAGTACACATATAATACAATCAGCCATAGGCTGAAAAACAAGATGACCACACCGTCATCCTATGCCCATTAGCACTTTACAATGTGTAAAGTGCATAGAGGATAAGCTGCTAGCAGACATCAGGTTTGCAGGATAGAAAATGACAAGCTGTAGATGCCTGTCAACCAAGATCTCATGCCAGATCTCACTGGGAGAGTGAACTCTCACCACCACGTGCTCCTGTGCTAAGTCCATAGCATCTGAACTGTCACTGTGTAAAGAAAATGTCTCTGTACCACCTGTGACCATAAGCACATGCCCTACAATAGACCTCTACTAGTCTACCCAACCTGCATCACCTACATGCTGCTCCTGGAAGCATAAGGACCTGATGTCCACAACCGCTTCCCTACTGCCAAAATCTACCATAATCATGCTACTAACTCCCACTGCAACGGAAGCAAGAACTGGAAGTGTAGCCCCAATGGCAAACATGTGAGAACCAAGTCTCAACACAGTCATGGATGCATGAAGTACTATGGCTGCCATATCAACCATAACTTGCTGCTCAACTGATCTGTGATCATCAAACCTACTGTGTTTCAAGTATGGAGCCAATACAGGCAATGGAGTACTTAGTAACTTCCCCCTCTCCATACTGAAACAACCAAGTATCTGAGAAACATCATCAAGACCATGCAACTCCCACTGCAAAGCATCCTTGTCCATAAGGAACCATATGGCAAGTAACCTCAGAAGGATAGCGACCTCCTGAATACTGAGACCATAACCTGTCTCACTACGCATCACATCCTGAGCTCTCATAACGGTATCAAACCTATGAAGCCAAGCTCGAGGGGATTGCTTCTGGCCATGGAGGCACTTACGAAGTAAACATATCAATGATTCCTGCCCATTTGCAATATGACCCGAGTCAATAACTGCAGAAACCACATCTGTCCTAGCATAACCAGCCAATGGGTCATACCGGGCATCATTAGCCAAGGTATCCTCCTCACCATGCATATCCTCATCCTCATCTGCAAGAGGCACTCCGCATCCTGGGAGTAAACTGTAACTGTCCATAGAAGATGCATCAACAATCTCCATAGGAGTATAAACCTGTGGAATACTAGAGACATCTGATCGTCTCTGACCAAAATCAGGAAGTAATCGTGCTGTCCCAACTTTATAACCTGCTCACCGTGGGAAAAACCTCCCACTCCAAGGGATATGGGCTGCCCCTACAAAGAATTCGGAGGTATCAGTGCACTTACACCCTCCTGGAATACCACTCTCCTACTATCCATAGTCCTGGGCTATCTAAACATAGCATCCTCTCTGAAATAGACATTATGGCTGCGTATCAATTCTCTAGTTGAAGAATCCCATAACCTATAGTCCTTACTGGACTCACTATATCCAAGGAAGATACACCTCCTCGATCGGGAACCATGAGCATAAGCCTCGCAGCCAAACACACGTAAATGCTCATAACATGGTGCCTTGCCTGTCAAGAAGTCAAATGGCACTCTACCATTCAAAGATCTCCTGGGTGACCTGTTAAGCAAGTATGCAGCTGTCTTACATGCCTCAGCCCAATAGCATTCGATAAGACCTGCATACCGTAGCATGCTACCAATCCTGTCCAATAGAATCTGATTTATGCCTTCTGCTAAGGCATCATGAGCAGAAAGATGAGGAGTGGTCAACACCCTCCTGATACCAAGTGTATCACATAGATGTTGAAATCTAGAAGAGGTAAACTCTGCATCACCATCAGTCATCAAGCTCAATAGCTTCTTTCCTGACTGATTTTTAGCATTACCCAAGAAGCGCTGAAATGTATCATATACATCATGCTTCTGTCGAATCGGATAGACCCATATGTACTTTGTAGCAGCATCAATAAATGTCACAAAGTAAGAGGCACCACCTAGTGAAACAGTAGGCATAGGCCCACAAACTGCACTATGAACCAACTGCAATGGCTCAACATACCTCTCACTGACTGTCTTCCTCAAAAAAGAGGATCCTGACTGCTGATCATCATCACAATCATGACATAAAATTTGAGAGACATCCATAACAGGAATGTATCTCAACGTTGTAAGGGCTTCCATACCTGCAGTAGACATATGTCCAAGTCTAGCATACCATAAACTAGCTGATGGCTGCTTACTAATCATAAGCATCTTATCCTGGACACCTAATACATGCAATGCATAAGAGAATCCAACCCGTGATCCCCTAGCCATAACCAGATTGCCTCTAGCAATCTTTCATGCATGATCACCCAAAGAGACATGATAACCTGCCTCAACCAACTGTCCAGTACTGATCTTGCTCGTAGCAAGTCCTGGTATATGTCTAACCCTCTGTAGAACAAGAATAGAGCCACTAGGCATAACAAGGTGGATATCCCCATAACCATAGACATCCATAGAATGATCAATGCCCATCAAACCACTCTCCACAATGCATTCCTGATATGCACTGAACCGTGACCTATGAGGGGTCATATGACATGAAGCACATGGATCTAACATCCAATCACCAAGAATGGGTACATCAGTGGCCAAGAAGGAGGTGTCAGACATAGACAAAAGAATGCCTTCATCACTGCTACTGTCAGTGGAAACCCTGGCATCCATGCCTTGAAGCTCAACATGCTTCTTCTCCTTCTTCCTGTCATTCTTAACCTTGCTCTTCTTCTTGTATTTTCTCAGCCATTTCCAGCAATACTTTTTCATGTGGCCATACTTTCCACAATAGAAACATCTAACACAAGTCCGAGAGCTAGACTTGCTCCTGGAACTCCCCCTTGAACATGACCTGTTTCTACCAATTGATCGACCTTTGGAGTGCATATCAAGGCTGTATTTCAGCCCATCAGGACATTTCAGCCCATCATGCTGTAACATAACACTATCATGGTCATACATCCGGCATATATGAGTATAAAACTCATATGCATGGTAGTCTACACCCTGTACACCATCCTGTACCTGCAAATAGACTGACTTCCAAAGTGATGACTGAATGATAGAGCATGCTTGCTCATCCATGTCATCCCAATCACTCTATTTAATGCTATTAGGCTTGACACCTTTGCATTGAATGGGCTTATGCTGCCTCTTCTGCACTAACACATCATAAATCTGCTCTTTCCAATACTGAAAGTTTGATCCATCCAACCTCTCAATATCAAAGAGGGCACTACCCAAATGACCAAAAAATATAGTGTTGTCCAAACCAATCAGGTCTCCAAATAAATTGGTTGATCCAATGCTCAAAAGCACTCAGCCATAAAGAGGCATAAACAAGAATATATGCAGCCCAGTAACCTGCCAATGCCTAGCAATCCAAGTAAGAAATGCACTGAACCAAATGAGCAATGCCTGCTCAACCAATGGCAATAGGATCCCAGCTCAACTATCCATAAACATCAGTGCAGCATCCACCAATGCAAATCCATAATGCATTGAAATGGCATTTACTGCATCACCAATGCATCACCTCAAGCGCGCAATTGTTTGGCAACAAAATCAAGCATTCACCACTTGCCAAATGTGCCAAAGTGACTTGCCAAAATGCCAATAATGCCCTTGGACTGAAGTGAAATTCCAATCATTTTCTGTAATTTACTGTGAGTTCCCAATTCACTGTTGTGCAAGAGAAATTCCTACAACAATACCTCACAGCCACTTTGGGCAAAATAACACGCTGTCCCTGTCTTTGAACAGCGATATCTTTTCACTGAAAGACCGGATACCAAAGCTGTAAACAGAAAAGTTGTAGCTGGTAGAAAGATCTACAACTTATCAGTTGACCTCAAGAGCCAAATCCTTGTGGATTCTCAGATATTCTCACCTGAAAAACAGCTTCCTGCACATTGGTCACAAATAGACAGTAGACTGCAACTTTTTGTGGTTTTACTGTGAGTTCCCAATTCACTGTTGTGCAAGAGAAATTCCTACAACAATACCTCACAGCCACTTTGGGCAAAATAACACGCTGTCCCTGTCTTTGAACAGCGATATCTTTTCACTGAAAGACCGGATACCAAAGCTGTAAACAGAAAAGTTGTAGCTGGTAGAAAGATCTACAACTTATCAGTTGACCTCAAGAGCCAAATCCTTGTGGATTCTCAGATATTCTCACCTGAAAAACAGCTTCCTGCACATTGGTCACAAATAGACAGTAGACTGCAACTTTTTGTGGTTTTGCAGAGGCTGTAATTCCTGCAGCTTATACCGGATCAACTCGCTTCCAAAAGAAAAGTTGTAGTATGTTTTTTGAACTACAACTTTCCAGTTCGGCACAAAGTGCAATTCTGCACCAGGAAAGAGATATCCAGTCCTAAAAAAGACTATTTTGTCATAAAAACAGCAACAGCAGCTTCCTTGAATGTTTGCTGCCCTTTACAGCACTCATCTGCTCCAGCAAAAAACAGCCCCAAAAATTGTCAAAATACATCCCAACAGATCACCCCGTATGTCAACTGCAACACCAGCAAAATGGCAAGTACAATGCCCAACCAAATCAGTGCAAAGTGACTATCAATGTCACTGAACTCAGCATCAAGACACCTCACAAATGTTACCAAGGCTGTATTTTTTGCTCAACCTTGAGACCTCTCACAGCATGTGAGGAATGATGCATCCAAAATGTGTCAATTGACAACCAAAATGGCATCCAAATGGCATGTACCACTATATCATTTGTGCATCCAAGTAAGCGACAATATCATGCATCCATTGTACCCTTGTGACACTTGCAGTGGCTCACGAGCCATCTGCAGCAACTGCATCTACAAAGAGCTTCCCTACAGCCCTCTCCAAACAATGCTCTCCAATGAAGGCTCAACCTCAACTCCAGCCTGCAGCACACCCCAACGTAGAAACCTCTGCATTGAGCAACTCCTACAACGCCAGTCGCGCGGCATCACACCTCTCCAGTCAACGTACTAACAACGCCGCATCGCTCAAAGCTCTAGCCTTAGCAGTAGTAGCAAGCCTAAATGACGCTCCTACGATTGGATCTCCGAGTCTCCAAACACTTCACAAGCAAGCCCAAGCCTACGGCTGTCAACGATCTCCAGCAAGTATCTACGAAGCAATGCCTCCATCAACGAGGCAACGTAGCTCCCAAATGATGTCTTCTCCAACCACTCCTGCTCACGGCTCTACAACAATGTCCTGCAACACACGCTCATGAGTGCCTCAACAGCCTGGGCTCCCTCGATGGCTCCATTGAACTCTCTCCTCAGGCTCTTCTCCTCGAGCTCCCGGAGCTCAGATCAGCAGATAAGCATAGCTATGGCTGCCCCGTCTTCTCCACGAGAGACATCGATCCAAAGCTCCTTCAATGCTCGATTCGCACACACCACAAGCCCTCACGAAGATCCCCGTAGATCGAACACCACGAGCTGCTCTGATACCAGTTGTGAGAGAGGAGAGCACACAAAAAGGGATAGGAGACACCAAAAGTGGTGGAGCAAAAGCTACTCCAGCTTATTCCACTATCATATATATATGAGTATACATGGGCACTGTACAAGTGGGTGGGCACACTGCCCTTTACCCCAACACTTCCCTCCCTCCCCTCTCCCCCACCCCTCCCCTCTCCCCTCTCTTTCCCTCCTCTCCCCTCTCCCCTCCTCTCCCCCTCCCCTTCATCCACCCCATACCCCTCTCCTCCTCCCCTCCCTTACCCATTTCCTTCCCTCCCTTGGGATCAAAGTCATTCTGATTTTTTTTAACTTTTTAAGGGGGCAAAACCCTATCCCTCCCCTTTGTTCCCTTTAGTCCAGCAACCACAACCATAACTACGAGGCACTTTTTTTTTTCATCCTTCCTTGCCCCATTTGCATCCCTCTTAGCCTCCCTTTGCACTTGTCCCTCTTCTCAAGTTTCTTTCTTCTCATTATCAACCACTCTTGCATAATTATTAAGAAATAATGGTGGGCATGCTTGCACCATACATGTGTGTATGGCATGCTTCATGAAACTTTGCAAATACCTTCGAATGACTACTACCTTTATGCTTGCAAACTTTCACAGTATTTTACATCATTTTATGGTGGTACACACACATTTCATCATTTTTAAGGTTGCACATTTCATCATTTGTAAGGTGGTACATGCACATTTCATCCTTTTCGAGGTTGCACATTGCATAAGTACCCAAAAATTTTACATCGAGGTGCTTATACCATATGCTTATGTGTCCAATGGTCACAAAACTTTGCGAATTCCTTTGAATGATTAAGGAGTTCATACTTGCAAAATTATGTAAGGCTCAAGCATCATTTGTATGGTAGAACATGCATATTTTCTCTTTTTTAACCATGGATGGTGCACTACTACTGTCAAAAAATCATGCATCTCTATGCTTATACCATAGTTGTATTTGTTTGATGGTCATCAAAATTTTCTAATACTTTTAAATGAATAATTCCCTTGTACTCACAAAATTTCACAAGGATACCTTTAAATGAATAATTCCCTGGTACTCACAAAGTTTCACAAGGATAGAACATCATTTGAATGGTGATGCAAACACATTTTCTCATTTTTCATGGTGTACTAATTTTGAAAAATATTGTATCTATATGCTTACACTATACATTGCCATCAAGAAAATTTAAAATGACCTTTAAGTGATTAATGTCCATGTATTCACAAATTTTCATAAGTATGGGACATCATTTGTATCCTATGACATGCATATTTTCCCAATTTTGACTACATATTGTGCATAATTGACAAGAAATTGTGAATCAACATGATTATATCATACACATATGCCCCATCATGTAAATAATATAGGATGGGTATGATACTTTTCATAGTCCTTAATGTGAATATTATTAAGTCTTGTGAAAATTATCATACCCATCAAAGATATTTGCATAGGATAGAAGCATCTTAATGACTATTTTTAAAGACTAATGCATGATGCATGGTGAGAAACAAAAATGCATGCCCAACCATGCTAGTGATATCCAATGGGTACAATACTTTTCACAGTACTTAAAATTGGTAATATTAAGTACCATACAAGGTATCATAACCATCAGAGACATGAACAGAAGATAGAAGCATGTCGATGTGTGTTTTAACACTAATGCATGATGCGTCATGAGAAGCAAGGAAAAATGCATGCCCAACCATGAAAATGATATCTAATGGGTATATTAGCTTACAAAGTTCTTACATGTGGTATAATTAAGGCCCCTATAAAGTATCATATCTATCAGAGATAAGCACATAAGATTAAAGCACCTCGATATGTGTTTTATGATAATCATGCATGACGCATGGTGAGAAAGAAGAAAAAGCATGCCCAACTTTTGGGTGTGAAACATTGAACATGACTTAAAGTGGCTAAGCTTAAGTATCATGCAAGGTATCGTAATCGTATCATACCCATACAAGACACACACATAGAACAAAAGCACCCAACCGCATGCTTTTTTACTGAAGCATGGTGCATGGTGAGAAACAAGGAAATTTTCATGCCCAACTTATGCAAATGATATCCTATTGATATGAGAATTTTCACATTACCTAAATTGGGTATGATCAAGGCCCATGCAAGCTATCATATCCATCAGGGATAAGAAAGGACCCTATAAGTATACCATTGCCTAATTTTTAACACTCATGTATGATGTGTGGTGAGAAATAAGGACATATGCATGTCCACCCATGTGGTGAGAAATAAGGGCATATGCATGTCCAATCATGTGGTGAGAAATAAGGAAATATGCATATCCAACCATGCAAAAAATATTAGATAGGTATGATGCTTTTCAAGAGCCTTAAAATTGGTAAGATGACATATCAAGGATCTTATAGAATGCCATACCCATTGGAGATGAACACATAGGATAGAAGCACCCTGTTGCATATGTTTTGGCACTCAGGCAGGATCTGCGAGGAAATAAACAAGGAAATCTAAATGCCCAAGCATGAAAATGATATACAATGGGTATGATAATTTTCATGGGCATTAAAGTGGGTAATATCAAGACTTATGCGAAGCATGATATCCATCAAAGACACACACATAAGAGAGAATCATCCCAATGCATTTTTTTAATGCTCATTTTTAGATATAGAATCATTTTTCAAGTCTAATTGAAATCTATTGTATGTTGGAAGGAGAAGGAGACAGGAGTGAGGCACAAGATTGCTCCTAGAAGATATGCTTCTATTAATGATGCGTATGGATTATATATATGCACCTCAGCTAAAGTTGTGCATCTTTCTTGCCATTAAAATTTTGGAATGTGAAAGATTTTCTAATTATTTTGTTACCTTTCTTTGAAATCTTTGCTTTAATGGTGGCTTTTACTACTTTAGAATGCGATCATTGTCGGAGTTCTTGAGAGGAAGAGAGAGAGAGAGAGAGAGAGAGAGAGGAAATATGCATACCCACGCATGAAAAGGATATCCTATGTGCATGATACTTTGCATAGCCTTAATGGTTGTACCATATATGCATGCATCTGATTTGCCATGAAACTTTAGAAACACCATAAAATGAGTAAGTTCCTTATATTGGCAAATTTAAATAAGGATGTGACATCATTTGTATGGCAAGACATGTTCTCTTTTTCATTTTTGACAACACATCATGGAGATTGTCAAGAAATTGTGAAATCAATATGCTTATATCATACACATATGTATGACATTGTAAAGACATTTCAATGACCGATTTCTTTATACTCATAATGTTTTCATAAGAAAGTACATTATTTGTATAGTGGCTCATGAAAATTTTCTCATTTTTTAGCATGCATGGTGCATAAGGGAAGGGAGGGGATGGGGAGAGGAGAGTAAAAGGAGGGGAGGAGGAAGGAGGAAAGGAATGACATGTCTACACAATTTCAAGATTAGGATTTTTTAAACCAATATATTGACTCTCACCGCTCCAATTTTAGGATTAGGGATTTTTAAACCTTTTTTTTAATAAATAATTGACTCTCATCCCTCCCATAACTCACTCATTTGAGGAGAGAGAATGGTGCAAAGGCAGGTTGAGAGAGGGTTGAGAGGTACACAAAGAATGTAGGAAGGAAGTCTACGTAGCCACTATCATAGTTGTCAATTTATTTATTTTTTGAAGGGGAAAATAATAAAAAAAACACTACACAACCGTGTTTGTGGCTATGTGGATTTTAAAATCAAATAAACGAAAAGAAAAGGGGCAAGGAAGTGACATGTTTTCTTTGGGTTTTTCAAAAAGAAGCCACATGGCTATGGCCACAATTTTGAAGGGAAGGAGGGGTTCTCAAAAAACAAAAATTTTAAAGTAGACTGCATGATTTTGCAGCCCCCTTTGATAGTAGTGCCACGTTAATAAAAAATCCTTGTAGTGCCCTTCAAAATCCAAAAATTCCTTATAGATCCCTTATGCTTATGTTGAGCAAGTTAATGCCTCGATGTATTGGAAGCTGATTGGTTCATTGAGAAGGCTATTGAACACCTTGATTTGCCCATGCTCATATGCTATGAGTGCTTTGGCAATGAAAGTGCTTTCCATATTGCTTGCATCCTCCTTCAAACGGATTTACTTGGATAAGAACCTAAAAACAGGTCTTATCATCTAAATGGTCATGCTTATACCATACATGTATGTGTCCGATGGTCATGAAACTATTCAAGGACCTTTAAAACATTAGAAACTAGAAGGAGAGGGCTTAATGGAGTAAGAAGATCAACATGGGGTAAGGTGGAGAGATGGAGGAGACAAGTATGAGAGCCAACACAAAAGATAAGATATTAGCTTTATCAACATTACAAATGAATTATCCTTGTGTAATCCACACATACACACACATTAGACCTTAGTAAGTATTTGCTAATGTGTACTATTTTCCTCTTCTTACACCTATTGGAGGGAGGCCTTCTTTCCCATATGCTACCGCCTTGCTCACACATGCTATTGGCTGTAAACAAGGCATTTGTCTTCTTAAGTTGGGCCACATCGTGTTCCAACTTACTTTGATGGTCTAAGGAGGGTCCAAGGTTCTTCCTATGTTCCTTACCCTCATACATACCATGCAAACACATTGATGATAATTGGCAATGATACCTATGCACGGCATGGGTGCATGTGACATTCCCTTCTATTGAACTTGTTGCTTGGTTTGCAACCTTGCTATGCTTCACTCCAAGGGACTTATTCTCCTTCATGTCAACCTTTTTCCCTCCTACTAGCCTTGTACTTAGGAGATCTCTAATGATACCTAAAAACACACTTTAGATCCTTTCGCACTCTAGCAAACTTCTAAAACTACTTAAATTTGCTATCAACAGAACACATGAATTGTGACGAGTGACCTTGCCTATAGAAACCTTCCACACACTTCCACTAGGAACCAGCAAACCTCCATCCATATAGAGCCAACCCCTTAGCATCCAACTTCTCATGCCATGCGCAAGATCTGAGACTCCCTTGTGACTTATGGTGAAGAAACTTCTTGTTGCCTTTGGATGCAAGACTCTACTATCCCCCTGTCAAACTTCTCTAGTCATCTTCACTGCTGGCCATGTTCTCTTAAGATGCACAAATGCAAATGCATGGACACTTGAGCTAACTACTAACTAATAAATAATGTCTTTTTGACTATCTAAATTGTTGAGTGGACTACTTTTTGACTACTTTGCATACTCTTCTCAATATTTTTACATGTTGACTATCTAAATAGTTACCTCATGCTCTAAGGCGGTCACCCCTCTATACTCTGATCTCAATATTACATGCAAGACCTTAAGAACGTAAGCCTTAACGAACTACTTAACTGTACTTAGAAACTTGACTATACTTCAGGATTTTGGCTCTGTCCATTAGGTTAATTGTAAAAGCTCTTGTTCCTCTACCTATAGTTCATGCTGTTGGCACTGAATCTCCTCAAAGCATCAGGCCTAGACCTTTGCAAGTTTATATTTAAAGATTGCGACCTTGTCTAAGGCAGTATCGACTTGTGCTTGTAACATGCCAGCACGAGTTTTCAATTAGAAGTTCTCTTACTCTACCTGGGGACAACTAGATTAAGTCCAGACGTATACTATGTATGCAAAAACCCTCATGAGGTTCTTGTGCATGAATGCATAAAGGGTCTTGTGAGCACATTTAGACGTGGCCTTGTGCTATTCCCAAAAATTGCCAACGATTCCTTCATCCTGTAACATCCCTTCTCATTGCACTGTAAGTGCAGATCAGATCCAGATATATGCTATTCATACACTTGGAGCTCCATGCACTCCCCATGCTGAATTCTTATCACTTCTACAGATCTAGGCAGTCTTAACCATAAGCAGCATCGCATTTGTGTCTAATTTCCTCTAATCTGCTCTAAGAAGGACCCTAGAGTGCTTTTACTCATTTAGGCAGTCTCAACTATGAGCAGCACTGCATTTGTGTCCAATTTCCTCTAATCTGCTCCAAAAAGGACCCTAGAGTGCTTTTAGAGAGTTTACATTAACAAGACAAAAAATGTTTACATCGGTGAGATAAGAACAGTATACATTCTTGAAGAGACCAAAATAGGCATGATGCAAATTTTAATATAAATATAAAATATGAGCTCATTGGCCAAACGACATCCCTTCGTGTATATAGAACCATTTGTTATCCGTGCAGGGCCACAGACGTCTGTTCATTATATTGATTGAATGTGCAAAGAAAGATATGACATCGCCACATCTTTGCCACAAATAACATAATACTAGAAGCTATACAATTCAGCCTGCCCACACAGATTCTGTAGAGTAGATATCACCTTAAGGGCCTTGCTTGAATGATAATAAATACATCAATCCACTGCAATAAGCTGCACCATGCAACTGATGCTTCTTTGATAAAACGACAGCTTGGCCAGCCTTAACTTTCTAGAATCCTATTGGAATAAAATTGCGAAGGCCAGAATAGACTATATACCCAAGTGAAGAGCAATTCCACTCGTTTCTTATAGTGCATTTGTTTTGTCACTTGATTTCTCTAAAGACCCTGAAACCATTACACCTGTGCTTTCTGGCTCATGACTTGGTTCCGCTATTCTTCCTTCAGCTTTTTCATTGGAATACCTGTACAGAATATTAAATTAATACAGTTTTCAATGCACCAGAATCAAATACAAACCACATTATCATGCAGGGCATAGCCACTTGGGAATGGAAACATCAAACTGGCTTTTCAGATGACCATCTTACCTTTCAAGGTGGACCTATAAGGGAAAAGATCCATTCAGGCCCACGAGATATTGCAAGCATGTATGTATTTGAAATTTCAATACTAAGTCTCAAACAAGCATCCTTGCTTATCTAACTAATTCTATCATGTCTGAAAAACAGAAAAATTGTAACCAATCATTGGAAATCCAGAACATTTTCTACTTTGGAAGCTAATTCAGATCAAACGGATGAGTGTCCCTTGCCTCGTCCAACAAAAGTTTTTCAAGATTCAGTCCAGTTTGCCAGATACATAGATGTTGGAGTCATATATATTCATGCCAGATGAAATCCATACTGGTAACAGGTGTAATAACAAAAACACAGAAGCCAATAAATATGCCAGCTAGAAAAGAACTCACGTCGATAGTATGGTGACCCACACAAGCTCCACACAGTCAACCCACAGAAGTCGCTGCTCCAATGGCACAACACCATAAGTTATGACGTGTGCAAAAGGCCAAAGCTTCCAACCTGCCTGCATAATCAAATGGTTTGAGTTTTTCATTATTGATGTTCTTCCAAGAAACAGGTATTTCATTGAGAACAAAGATCTTATTTTCATTGCAGGTGCAAAATAGACGGGTTCTCAGTCCAAGAGGTACGTACTGTCAACATGGGAACAAAAGTTGTTTTGAGCTCTGAAATTATATTGTCAGGTGAGTCGAATCGCAGGAAACCCACTGTTACAAAATATATGCTATTCCATATTCCTGACCATATTGTCTGATCAAATGCAACCTTCAAAGGTACAACCCACCATTCTTTAAAAGGAAGGAGGACCTGTAGAATGACAATGAAGTTTCCAAATTTTCAGACTTGAGACAAAACCTGTCCAAATTTTTTAGAAGATGCCTCTCAGCACAAATTGAATTCTTTAAAATTTGATGAATATCAATCCTTACTGATTCTCCTTACCTCACACAAGTGATAATAGAAGTGAGATAGAGAACCATGCAAGCAAAACCCAACAAAGCCAGATCGAATCATTCGCGACCGGTCGAAGTCTAGAATTGGCTTGCCCTCATAACACTGCAATTGAAAAAACAAGAATTCTATCGTTAAATCAAGGTGAACGATGGGGGAGAAAAAGTGCATGGCATCCATCATTTGTAAGACCATTTGCACTAATGAAAAAGATGTAAAACAACAAAGAGATAGCTAGTAGTAGGAAAGGAAGGCTGCACAAAAAGGAAAAAAGGAATAGGTCAGTCTAAGCCTCTACTAATCTGAAGATAAGACATTCTAAATATAGAATGTGGTTCCACATTGCAACTTAGATATTATGTGGCAGTAGTTATGACAAGTGGGACTAATTGAAACCGGCCTCTAATCACTCAGAGGGTAGTGGAACTAAACCTTTAATCACTTCAGCACTTATTTACAGCTCACAAAGCATATATCACAACCATTAACCATTGCATGATCACCATTTGGCATTTACCCATTTGTTCACAAACAAAACCACTGAAAAAGGGATGGAGGCTAGAATGCCCCTGCTCAACAAACATAGACAAGTGCACCCGATTGGCCCCAAACACCGTGGCGCCCCTTTCGGTATTTCTTTATATTTCACAATGAAATGATTACAAGTTGCATCTGGGAAACCTTCCCTGCAACTGAGCACGCAGCCCCAACTCACTAAGCCTTCACAAGGCTTTCAAGCATAGGACACCATCACATAAGTGCACTTAACCCATAGGCTCAACCCAAAGGCATTCTCTTTTCCGAGTGCAATTCCATTGGCTGTCCAGATGCAATCACACTGCACCCCAGCTACACTCTCTTTGAGTGGTTTCCAGATGGCATTCACAAAGCTTTTCAAATCTCCAAAATAAAATCAGCAAAGTACCCAACCAAAGAATGACTCATGTAGCACTGCCTGGGCACCTGTGAGCCAAGAAAGAGGCGGCACACGAGGCCAACCAATAGCTTATGGCAAAAAGAAATTGCAGCAGCAAAATCACAACTCACCAAGCCCTAAAAACTCGAACCAAGTCCTCAATCGCCAAGAGGACATAGTAGCCAATGCCCAATTGCATTCTCAGCCAAAGAGAAGTGCAAGGCATGAAGAAAGAGCATTTACAAGAGCCGACCAGCAAGAATTCCACTGAAAAATGCGAAAAGAAGCACTTATGTCGCGAAGAAATGGGAGTTCTTGGGCTCAAAAGAAGCGTGCTTCAGAGAGGAATGCATTGAGAAGGTTTTGGAGAAGTTTCATCGCCGGAAAGTCCTCCAAAACTGAGAAAAACCAGTCGACCAGCGCGTGGGACCACTCGAAATTCAACAGAAAGCTGTAGCTTTGCAAGAGGAGAGGCCCAGGAGGCGGTAGAAGCAAAAAGATCTAGAAAAAGCCACTTTTGCAAATTCGACCAGCAAAAGAAGTGCCTCCTATACTGTTCCCACATGCATCACAAGTTACAGCAAAGGGTTTTGCAAGATCTGGCAAGATAATAACGGGTTCAGAACACAACTTTTTCTTCAGGTCTTCAAAAGCTGCATTTTCCTTTGGTCCCCACTGAAACGGTACAGCTTTCTTTTGTAAAGCATGCAAGGGAGAAGCAATTTCTGCAAAGTACTTTATAAACCTCCGATAGTATGAACACAACCCAAGAAAGCTTCTGACTTCATGCAAATTTTTCAAAATTGGCCAACTCCTTATGGCCTCAACTTTTGCAGGATCCATATTGACTCCATCCTTTGACACTATATGATCTCTCATACATAAAGAACTCACTTTTCTTGGTGTTTATTAATAGCTTGTGTCTTTTCAACTCTTGAAACACAATAGTGAGGTGTTTCCTGTGCTCCTGCTCATTTTTAAAGAACACAATGATGTCATCGAAGAAAGTGCCCACAAACTTTTTGTGTGCTCTAAAAAGTATGTCCATCATTCTATTTAAAGTGGCAGGTGCATTAGTCAAACCAAAAGGCATCACAAGGAACTCATATAAGCCAAATGAAGTGCGGAAGACAGTCTTGTAGACATCTTCAGGACGTATCCTTATCTGATGGTATCCACTTTTAAGGTCAACACGGTTGAACATTGAGGAACCTTCCAACCGATCCAATATATCATCAATGCGTGGAATTGGAAAACGGTTCTTAATTGTGACTTTATTCAAAGCCCTATAATCAATACACATACTCCAACTGCCATCCTTCTTTTGCACAAGCAACACAGGGGAACAGTAAGGAGAATTACTTGGCTGTATTAATTCCTTTTCCAAGAGTTCCTTCACTTGTGACATTATCTCTTCCTGTTGTGCCTTACTAACATGATAGGGAGGTATATTAGGCGGTGAGCTTCCTGAAATTATATCAATTTGATGATCCTCGAGCCTCTTGGGAGGTAATTCTTGAGAAAGTGCATCTGAGAAACAATCCTGAAAATCTGAAATAAAAGCAGCCCTTTCTCTATCTAAAGCAGAAAGAGTAGAGCCTTCCTGAACTGGTTGGCTATCCTCTTTGACAAAAATCAAGTACGCTGAAATATGACGAATTATTACATTGGAAATACAAGAAGTTGAAACTACAGGGATGGACTCCCCTTTCAACTTTACATCAAGTACATGATTTTTTCCTCTATGAGTTAAAGAAATCTTCTTGTTTCTCATCTGCACATCAGCCCCCACCCTGTACATCTAAGACATCCCAAGCAAAGCATCACGCTCTGGCAAAGGCATAATGTAGAAGTCCTCTGCATCCTGATATCCCTAGATATGCATCCTCAACTTGCCAATGATAGGAGTGACAGCTGTGTTGATTTCAGGGTTGGCCATATCACACATGTTGGATGGCCCCATTCCCTCAGGCTTGATGCCAAGCCTTCCTGCCATATCAGGAGTTATGAAATTCGCCTTTGCCCCAGAATCACAGAAAAACAAACAATTCTGATTTTTTATTTTTCCCCATGCTCTGCACATCTCAGTCTTTTTCATTTCCTCTTCATCATGTGCATGTGGCAAACTCCCAATCACATCTGGAAGAAGTCCTGCGAAAGGTTTAGGCCTTTTGCCCTTCTGATCAGCCTGTTTATCACCATTCTTATCATCATCTGACCTGTCTCTTTTCTAGGATGGGCAATTATAAGAGCGGTGTCCCTCTCCTTTGCATATGAAACATTTGTTTTGCTCCATGAGTTACTTTTTCTCTTCATCAAATAACTTGGTACGGGGCTGTTTATTAGGCTGTCCACGCCTTTGACCAGCTTTGAATTGGGCTTTTCCTCCCTTTTGAAACGGTCGTTTGCCATAATTTTTATTTTCAGATTTGATGTCCTTATCCTGGTGTTTGGCAGCCCGTTTGTTGTTTTCTTTCTTGCTGTCCATAAAGCCCAAATTCTTCTCCTGCATCCATGCATATGCTGTCCTTGCATTCTCAATTAATTGAGTCATAGAACCCACCTTGGTTTTGATGCAATAATCACGTAGCTCACTAGGCAATCCACAACAGTACCTCTCTATTTGCTCTTTCAAAGAAACATGCCTGTAAGAGCTCAATGGCAGCAAAACATCCCAAAACCTCTGGGTGTAATCATCAAGATTCTTGCAAAGTTTGTATGACAAGTCATGCCAGTGTGAAAGTACTTCAACTTCAAAAGTTGGAGTAAGCCAAGTAGAAGAGAACACTTGCTTAAATTCCAGCCAAGTAGCAGGTGCATCTCCATGAAGCAAAAGGTTGGTGTACCACTTAAGTGCATTGCCTTTCAAAAATGTGGCGACCTTCCTTATCTTGGATGCTTCTGTAAACAAATCCCCAAGAAATGCAACATCAAACTGTTGAAGGAATGTGAGGGCTTTGTACCTGTCCTGTACTCCATTATATGTATCAAACTTGACATGAGAACCACCATCCTTAAATTCTTTATATACATTTGATATTGGCTGTCCCAAAGATGGCTGTATATTCGCAGCATTCCCTTCACTAGGGAGAGCCATGCTTGGCTGAACATTAGGCATGGGAGCATATGCTGTGGCTTACATGCCTGGTTGCATTCCCACATTTTTCATACATGGCTTGCTTTCTATGCCCAATTGGCGGTGAAATCAACATAGCATCAAAGATAGAATCTGTACCAAAATATTCAGGTTGTTGCCTCAAATATGGCTGAGGTGGTTGAGCCACATTTATGGACTGCACATTATTATTTTGAGGAGTAGAAGTACCCAAACCAAGGCCTTGTGCTGGCTGCTCATACTGTTGCACTGGCTGTACTTTTTGTACCTCTTTCTCAAGTGCTCTTTTGGGTGATTCCTCTCTCTTGGAAGTCACTTTCTGAGTCATTTTTTATGGCTGTCCCTCATGGGAAACTGATGCATGAGTGTGCAGTCCGCCATGAGAAGCTGATGCATGTGTGTACTCACTCTTTCCGTGCTTGTGCTTTCTTGATTTCTTCTTCTTCTTGGCATTTGTTTGCACAATCTGAGCCAAATTTTGAGCCAACTGAGTCAAAGCAGTCACTGCACTTGCAAGCTCTGCATTCAACATAGTAGCATCATCTGACTCACTGCTAGAACTTGTATCACCGTTGAGCTCAGTTGTAGCTTCATGTGTGGCCTGCTCAAAAGGCATTTGTTGTGCTCCCTGCAGCTGTACACTAGCTGGATCATTAAGGCTTTCCTGCCTTCTCCTTTGAGTTGTGGAGCTCTCTTGCTCATGGGTACTCACCATGTTTATGGTTGTAATTTTCAGCTGTCGCAGCAAAGATATCCTTCCACCAAACTACCGAGGCCCACCTCTTGTGGGCAATGGAACCAATGAAACTGGCGTCTAATCACTCAGAGGGTAGTGGAACTAAACCTTTAATCACTTCAGCACTTATTTACAGCTCACAAAGCATATATCACAACCATTAACCATTGCATGATCACCATTTGGCATTTACCCATTTGTTCACAAACAAAACCACTGAAAAAGGGATGGAGGCTAGAATGCCCCTGCTCAACAAACATAGACAAGTGCACCCGATTGGCCCCAGACACCGTGGCGCCCCTTTCAGTATTTCTTTATATTTCACAGTGAAATGATTACAAGTTGCATCTGGGAGACCTTCCTTGCAACTGAGCACGCAGCCCCAATTCACTAAGCCTTCGCAAGGCTTTCAAGCATAGAACACCATCACATAAGTGCACTTAACCCAAAGGCATTCTCTTTTCCGAGAGCAATTCCATTGGCTGTCCAGATGCAATCACACTGCACCCCAACTGCACTCTCTTTGAGTGGTTTCCAGATTGTACTGAGTTTCTGTCAGCGCTCCGGAGGTGAAGGGCAGACTCAGCCATGATGAAGGCTAGCACTAAAGGAAATCTTTCATAGCTTATAACATGCAATAGCATTTCTCTACAAGGTTTCCTGGGTTAGGAAGCTAGGAGGCAAGAAATTGCTCATTGGTTATAGTGGGCTTAAGTCGCATAGAAGGCTAGAAGTGCCTAGTTGGCATAGTTAGGATAGTTAGTACTAGCATAGAGTCCTAGGTGTGCTAAGTGTCCTAGGCAGACTAGCAACAATATAGTACGTGACTACTGGATAAGGGGAGGGGCACTTGTGCATCTACATGCCTTGAGTGGTGAGGCATGGATGGACAAATCGCCAAGGCTGGTGGTAAGCAAGCTGCATACAGCTACAACACCTGAGCATAGCGTGATTCAATAATAGTGAGTTATATAAGCATGATTCCAGAGCGATATCTTGACAACTTGCTGAGTCCTCATTTCACAAGACTCAACTTTCAAACATGATGGGAAAATCGATCCTTCAGTTCTTATTGCATGGCTTGGTCAGCTTGCAAGGTACTTCTCAGTGGTGGCCACAAAAGACAATGAGAAGTGTACACCCATGCACCTTTTAGGTGAAGCTATCACTTGGTGGCACAAGTGGCAAGGAAGGCAGCCAAATACTTCTAAGTAGGGTTCCTGAAGGACATTTGGACAGTTTCATGCACCACAATATTTAGACTTTTAGAAATGCAATTCTTATAGCTGTCACAGGGGTCCAACCGGTTCACATAAGTGGCCATACAGTACAGAATGAGCAGTGTGACAAAGTCATGAAGGTTCTCCACAACAGTCCGCATTCAATGGTACGTTCACCGTACGCAGCCAAACGTGCATAAAAGTTTGCTCACAAGGACCAAAGAACCCAAGGCTGCCCTCATCAAGAAGTACCAGGATTCAACATTTTTCAAAGACAGCTGCACAAATGGAGAAAAGACAGGGATAGAAACGGGCAGCAATCCAGAAAGAAGAAATGGACAATGAGTGACATCAATGGGTTCAATGAATCCCTGGATTTAGAGACGTGCCAATTACAACAAAGAAATTGTTGTTAATATTGTCCCATGCAGGGCCACAAGTGTAGGATTGTCCTCATATTACAAGAAGCTCCAAAAGGAGGGCCATAGTTCCTGGTCCAGTCACAGCCTCAACCCCAGCCAAAATGGCTTTCATCATCATAGATACGTTGAGGATCAAATTCAATCATTTCCCACTATATTCCAATTCTACGCCCCCCCCCCCCTCAGTGTCAGAAGGTCCTGATCCTAGCAGATTTTGGGAGTTCAAAGGATATCGTCTCTGACAATACAACAAAGAGGGCCCGGTAAGCCTTCAGCAGAGCATTCCTCGCACAAAGTATTGAGAGCAATAGAAAGGCAAAAACAATCATCTGAAAGATCTTTGGGTAAAGTAGACAGCAGGACTCTAACAAGAAGTACTTATCATGCTTGGAGCTCAGTGAGACTAGTTCAGATTTGCACAATTGAGAATCTTGCATAGTCTGAATAACAAAATTCAAAACATTCCTTATTTGCTACGCTGATATCACTACAACAGACTAGGTATTCCAGGAGAGGGAGCTGAGCTGATGCAAGATCGGAAAGCTTAGTGTGTCTGTGCATGTGATGCAAAAATAACAAACCACTTCTTTTCAATGAGTTTCAGTGATATGACAGTATTCAGTACCTGGGCAATCCAATCCCCTACGGAGTATACAATACCACTGATCATCATTTTAGCAAGTACAGGATCATTTTTAAGAGCATCCTCATATGCACTCCAATTATGAATGGGCGCATACTTCAAAATCTCAAAGATCGTCCAACCCTGTAATATCACAAGTAAACAATGTTTAACATTATTGCTCTTCTTACTTGCTCATCACGTTCAATAATATTATTGCAAGCTAGAGAAGCTCTACAAAGTTGTTCATGCCAAGTTGCATGTACATTTTCTTGATATACTAAGACTGATCCAATCACAAATTATTTGACCATGCTGTAAAAACTCAAGCAAGTTTTTCTCACTTACATGCCAGTAATCTTGATCCACAGTTACAACTTTGGCAATGGCAAAGACTCCTGCGGCTCCTGCAATTGCCGCATTTATTGCCCTATCTATGTACTGAATCTCCTCCTCGGCAGATTTTCCAAACCAGAGAACTCTAGGCCGATACGCTGTTGAAGCCTGTATATCATTTCCTTTAGCCCCCCTACCACCAGCTGAAGTAAATGCATCAATATCAGACTGTTGTAATGCGTCCATTTCAGCTGTCATAGACCCAGGTTGTTGACCAACCTCGTCATCAACTAAAGGCCGATCCAGATTTCCAACCTTGGATCTTACCTGTTGAGAAATACCTGTTTTAACCAAACCTGACCCCTTCAACATCAGTTGCGGTTTAGAGTCTCTTGTGGGTGTTCCTAGCCAACTCTGTCCAACTTTTATTCTCCCTTTCAGTTCAACATCCACGGCTGTAGATGTAGACGGAGATGTGATAAAAAATTTCCTTGGCTTAACCCTACTTGCGGAAAAGAACTGAGCCCCTTCTAGTAAGGCATTTACACTTGTAAAGGACAAAGCCTTAAACGCAATGGGATTAGTCGACGCCGGAGAAATGGTATCCATACTTAGCCGGTCGATGAGAAAACGCGAAGTTGGATGAAATCCTTACGAACTGGGCGGACGACGTGGTCTAATTTAGCAAAACGCGATGAAATTCCTTCGAGGCAACCAATTCCAAAGGGCGACCTCTACATTGGGCAGAGATTGTTAACCCTGTAATTGTTCAGCAGAACCAGTCCTGACCGGCGACGATTCAAAGAGCATTCTCGGTCAGCTAAACTTCCTATTCCAACTGAGTTTGTTACGCTATAGCCGGATCTCCCAGCGCTACAGAGAAATCCAAAATTCTTCTTGGTCCAGCTCGAAGATTGGTAAAGATATTACTCTGACTACATCTGGGCATCGCGAAGCGTCGAATTCTCTGCTCAAAGCGTCGGACGCCTTGCCGCAGGAGGCCACAGCCCCTATTCTTGCACGGCAATTACGTCCGCGAGCTCCCAAAATTCGTGTCAGTGTAGGAGCCCAATTCAAGTGCGACGCAGCTCGGATTGGGGAGGAAGGAACTGGAGATTGCAAAGCGGATATTGCGTGGAGATGCTGCACTCCCAATCTGTCGAAGATGCGGCGTTCAATCTGCTTCAAATTGTGATATGTCGAAATCGAGAAACCGGCCAAATTACGATTTGTGGAAGGAACCCAAATTGAAAGATGAAGAATTTTTCAAACTACTGTCGATTGATGCTGTTGCTGAACACTGATTGAAGACGAAAGTTGGGATCTAGGTGGTTCACCGATCATCCATGACGCAAAAAAAAACACATTTGTTTTTTTTCAACTCTGCATTTGACGATATCCAGAGAGCATCATCACCACAGAAAAACTCCCAAATTGAAACAAGAAAATTTCACATTTGATGACATCTAGACAGCATCATCACCACAAAAAACTGCTGAATTGAAACAAAAAACTTCACATTTTATGATTTCCAGACAACACAAAAAACTCCCCAATTGAAACAAAAAAAACTTCTCATTTGATGATATCCAGAAAGCATCATCACCACAACCACAAAAATTCCCCAATTGAAAACAATTCCAGGGAAATTGGAGTAGAGATCTTTTGCATTGCATTCATTGGATGGACGTTCTCATGATGATGATGCCCTTCTCCATAGGAGATCCCCTCCCTCTCCTTTAGACGCCGTCCCCATACCATGAATAGTGAAGATGCGACAACCTCTTTGTGGGTTGCTATCTCTCTTCCTCCACCGGCTCACAGTCAGTAGCTACCCGTAGTGGAAGGCCTCCTTTGTGTTTGCAAGACTGCACAATGGACTGCAGGATGCACTACTGACCACATGTGGGTTATATCACTACTAGATAATTGTGGAAGGTCTAGGGCATACCCCTCAACACCCCCTAGACCATTGTTGGAAGATGGCGCAGTAGCACGCTACAATCTTGGCAAGTGTATGGGGATGACCCTAATAATGGCAAGGCCACCCTTGAAAGCTAGCATAGGGCTCTATGGGGAGGGCCTCTTGGAACCCTTCCCCATGTGGCTAGTGTGGCTGGAAGGCTAGTAGAAGCGCTAGCATAGTACGGAACACGACCCCTTGTGAGGTCGCTAGCAGTCGTGGAAGTAAATGATATGTTTTTGGGATGGCCAAGAAATTTGAAAGCGTGGAAGCTCCTCATTGGTGGTTCTCTCTGATCTATCAATGTCCCTTAACAACCCAAGGTTAAGCCACAATACCTTTTTTCTCTTGATGCTAGCCTAGAACTACAATGTCCTAAATTTTGTGGAGCGATCCTCAAAGCAACCGTGAGGATGCTCATTCTCGTCACTTGTAGTGCCATATTGATACTACTAGCCGACACAAGGAGGCGCTCTGAAGACACATTTATAGGGCTGTTCACACGAGAGGGGTGGTTTGCAATTGGATTGCAAGTCAAGGCGTTCATGTCAGTGCTTATTTTTGCAATGAGGGGCTTTGGAGAAAACTAAGCATAATGATGACCAATGTGACGTGTTCTTAGAGACAAGTCAACTTTTATGAGTGTAGAGTCTACCTCTAGACTGTAATAATGCTTGAAAAGTTTATGTGTGAGTAAAAACAACACTACCACCTGGTTTTTCTCCTTCCACACGGATTTGTAACCATCCTCAAGTAGGTGGAGAGGATCTTAGAATTGTTTCCATCGAGCCAATGAAATAAAGTAGCTTTTCAGTAAAAAATGTCCATCACACTCACCAAAGACTGGGAGTCGCTTCTCCATTAGTTTTCAACCAAGCTGATAATGTATCCCATCACCTTACCCGGTTTTGACAAGGAAAAAATTAGGGGCAACTTTTAGCCCGATGGCCAATTTAGAGGCTTCTCAAAGTTGGTTGGACTAATACTTAGAGCTTCAAATTTTATAAATTTGCCCAAAAATATATATGCCCTAACATTTAGAGCCTCAAGCTTGATAAATTTGCCTTGAAAATGGCAACAGTTCGCCCATTGACCTACACTTCCATAATTGTGTTCCCTCCTTATCTTGTATGCTGGGTTTGACCCAAATCACCAAATAGTTGACATGTCCAACTCTCAAAGTCAGGAGCTAAATTAATATCAAATGAACTACAAAGTTGATAGCATGAGGAGCTAGCCTAAAGCATGCAACCTATCAAATGAGCTACAAAGATGGCATCAATGACAAAACATGATTCACCTAGCTGAAGCAACAATTATGAATGGGATAAAATTGTGCAAATGTTCAAAGCCTTATGATACATGCAGCTAAACGCAAACTAGTTGAAAACTCACAATGAGCAGAAAGCATACAATATGTGATCCCATTCCCTCCACATGACTCATTAGCAATCCAAATGGCCTCCCTTAAGTTCCATACTTTATCTTGCAAAACATATCAACATGCAATCCCAATCCTTCCAAGCACAGACATATAAACATGCAATCAAGGAAGCTATATGAATTTCTATTAAGTTTTGTAGAAGGATTGGGATTGCATGTTTATGTCTTTTGCGTGCTAACTCATGTAGTTTAAGCGGGGTGCTCTCAAATCAGGTGGAGGGATTGGGATTGTAGTTGAAGCCTCGTTGAAGCATGCTTGGTTTTCTTTAGGAGTTTTCAATTAATCTGCATGCTTTAGCTACATATATCATAAGACAAAATTTCCAATTCACAATTGTTGTCATTAGCTTAGAAGACGGAGACTAGGGGGCAACTTTCGATGGATTTCACAATACTAGGACAAAGGAGGTGCAAGAGGTCCAAGACTAGGGGTCTACTTACGGTGGATTTCACAATGGCTAACAGTGACATACCTTGGCTGCCAGGTGGATATTGATATTTCAAAAGAGTAGTAGATCACCCCAGTTCTAGAGAATGTTTGGTACAAGCTTTTGTATTCGATCTTGGCCGAACTCTCCCTAGCAAGCAAAGCTCTAGTTGGCCATCTAGATGCTTCTCACCACGGCATGGAACATAGCTTCCCGTTGGTGCTCTCACAGGGGGTGCATGGGGTAGCTTAGGCACTTGGTGCATAGCTTCTTATGGGCCGGATCAGATGGCATGAGGAATACCAAAGCCGAAGTTGCATGGTAGATAGTGAGTCATCTTTTGTCCTTGTTGTGGTGAGGTCTGTAGTTCATTCATAGGTTGCATGCTTTAGGTTAGTTGTGTTTGTTGTTATCATCATATAAACCTAACAACAAAGTGTTCTTGTGCAAAATTCAATATTGCCTATATTTTATACGTCAAACAAAATTGCAATGGAGGAAACCTTGAAATGAACCCAAATTCAAGGGTGATAAATCTTTCAAGTCTACATGTAATTGATTATAGATTGATGCTTTTATTGACAATAGCTTGAAGAAGAAGGGCCAAACTTATTCCTTTGCTGAAGCAAAAGATGTCTATCTTCCAAAAGTAGGATTCAACATCACAAAGACCACAATATTGCCAAGAATTTGGTGAAATATATCAAAGAATTGGAGTTGAGGTTCTTGGACCTTTTCTAATTCATTCACTAGATTGATAGTCTAGGAAAAATTGGTGCCATTTCACACAAAGGATGCATGTATTGGATGAATGTTCTAGTCAAAATTGGCGCTTCTTAACACAAAGGACCTCCATGGATACATGGTTTGGGCCCTCCTTTTGATAGGGGGACATGTTCAAATGACATGGGACTAGGAGAGAATGTTTAGCCAAATTTGAGTGTTGGTTAATGCCCATGTTGGACTAAGTAATCAATGTCTCCCACCATCATTTGACCTCAGTCAATGCTGGTTCTCAAATGAGAACATTGATCAAAGATCATATCCAACCAACTAGCTGCTAATGTGCAAAATATGGTAGTAGGTCAACAATCAAATAACTAATTGGAATGATGTGGCCAGTGTGGAGTTGTGCATGGTACAAGTTGGTCTAGTTATTACAATGCATCAGACAATGACAATTTGTGCATCCTTTTATCACCACATGAGCTATGCCAATGGCTTAAACATTATAGGCTACAATAGAGTATGTAGGAACATGAACTAAAGGAAAGAAAGTACTAACTTCCTTCAAAGAGACATAGATGATCTATAGCACAATGGGGTTTTCACCCCCTAGCCCAAGAATATGCACAACATCAAGTCCTACCACCCCATATTCAGTAAAAGTTAAGCATGGACAGTAAACTTATGGTTAGGGAATGAACATATGGTGTGATTAATTATAGATCTCTCTCTCCCTCCCTCCCCCCGTCCCCCCCCTCTCTCTCTCTCTCTCTCTCTCTCTCTCTCTCTCTCTCTCTCTAGGAGTGCATCTCTTTCAATGCACTATCACTTACTGTAGCAATGGTCAATGACCATTGAGATATAGTCTCGCTTATGACTTCATGACAAGATATTTGCATTCCATGCGATCCTTTTCCATTTGCGATATCGATTTCATCCATGAAAAATGAGTGTTGAAGGAGGGAGGAACTGACATGTCTCTCTCTAGGAGTGCATCTCTTTCAATGCATTTGCAATCACTGTAGCAATGGTCAATGACCATTGAGATATAGTCTCGCTTATACTTCATGACAAGAGATTTCCATTCCATGCAAAACTTTTCCATTTGCGATATGCTTTTTATCCATGCAAAATAAGTTTTGAAGGAGCCTAGAGGAATTGACATGACGTTCCACTAAGATAGGGACTTAGAACCTGTAGCTCCTCATCATCAAATGTAAATCTTATTGCTTGACAAATGGCTCAATCATCACAATCATTGCTAACATAGCGTTCAATGTAGAGTGACCCCTGTGAAGATTGTGGGAGAGAGGGAAGGAGTCTCACTTGTGGCTTTCTCACATGCACAATGGGGGAATACACACAAAGGTGGAGGCTGAAAACAGTTTTCCTCTTCTTAGTTGTGAAAGCCAAAAGACCTCTAGTACAAAGAAAATAAAAGAACCCTATATGTGGGTCTCAAACCAAACTCAACTAACTAAGGTGGCATACTAACTGAGCCACAAACTATAGTAGATAAGGATAGCTGTCATCCAGCTATTATTCGTGGGCGGTGTACCAACCGCATCTCCAGCTAACAAGTCGGTGACATAAATACACAACGGTCACCCTGGCATATCGCGAGTGGAGCTCGATATCTCAACACTCCCCCTCGAGCTCAATCCCAATTCCTGCACACCAAGCAGGTCTCTGAACTTGCGCAGCTTCTCTGTTCTCTGCACCCAATGCTTTCGTGAATATGTCAGCTACCTGATCCTCTGTGCTGACATAAACTAGATCAATAAGACCTAGTAAAACCTTCTCCCGCACATAGTGATAATGCACCTCAATGTGCTTTGTTCTAGCATGAAAGACTGGGTTCTTTGCCAAATGTATACTGCTCATGTTGTCACAATAAATGACAACCGGCCCATCTGTACTGATGCATATCATAGAGTAGCTTATGCAACCAAGCTACCTCACATGCAGCCATTGCTGCACCCCTGTACTCAGCCTCTGTGCTCGACAAGGCAACTATAGGCTGTTTCTTGCTGCTCCAAGTGACTGCAGCACTCCCAAAAGAGAACACATATCCACTGGTAGATCATCTATCAGAAATACTACCAGCCCAATCAACATCAGGGTATCCATGCAACTGTATCTGAACCACAGCCTCATAAAATAGTCCATACTGCAATGTGGACTTCACATACCTGAATATGCGTCTAGCCGCATCCAAATGCGGTTTCCTTGGAGCCTGCATAAACTGACTTACCAACCCAACAGCATAGCTCAAATCTGGCCTGGTAATAGTCATGTAAATCAAGCTTCCTACTATACGTCTGTACATAGTAGGGTCTTCCAGAAGCTCACCTGCATCTGCGCTCAGCTTCACATTCTGCTCCAAAGGAACTGAAATAGGCTTACAGCCTGTCATCCCATATTTGGATAGCATGTCCAATCCATACTGCCTCTGCAAGAGCTGTATCCCACTTGGTGATCTAATCACCTCAATGCCCAAGAAATAATGCAGCTCTCCCAAATCCTTCATCTCAAACTTCTGCCTCAATAGCATTTTCACATGAAGGATATCTTCATCACTATCACCTGTGATGATCAAATCATCAACATAAATGACAAGCAGCATAATTCCTTTCTCTGTTTTTCTCACATAGAGTGAGAAATCTGCCTTGGAAATCTGAAAGCCAATAGTGACAAGATACTGTCCTATCTTGTCAGACCATGCTCTAGGTGCTTGGCTTCAAGCCATACAAGGCTTTCTTCAACCTGCAAACAAACTCAGGATGAGTAGCATGAACATAACCTGCTGGCTGCTCCATAAAGACCTCTTCTTGCAAATCACCATGCAAGAAGGCATTCTTTACATCCATCTGATGTAAAGACCATCCCTTTGATGTAGCCATAGCAATGGCTGCTCTTACGGTTGCCATCCTTGCAACCGGGCTGAAAGTTTCTTCATAATCAATGCCATATGTCTGTGCATACCCCTTGACAACTAATCTTGCCTTGTATCTATTCACAAAACCATCTGCATTGTGCTTAATCTTATAAACCCACTTACAGCCAATTGCATTCTTGCCTTTAGGCAAAGGCACCAATTCCCATGTAGCATTAGAATCCAAGGCATCCATTTCTTCATCCATGGCTTTCTCCCATTTTTCATTTCCCATGGCTTGCTAAAAAGAAGTGGGTTCTGGTTCCTGTATCACTTTGACCATATAGGCATAGTGAATGGCTGTAAATCCATCATGTTTCAGCCTATCCACAGGATACCTAACCCTGGTAGACCTGCGCAAAATAGGCTCACTTCCAGGAGCTCTCAAAACATCCCTGGTCTTCCTTACTCTAGGTGCAACAACAGAAGGAATACCCAACTCATCATCAATGCTATGTTCTGAGCCACTGGATTCACCATCCACATAAGAGTGACCTGCATTCACATCAAACATGGGCTGATCTACCTTCTCTTTTCCTTTTCGTGATACCTACATACCACTTTCTGCATTGCTTTGAGGAGATTCTCCTGATCTCAATCTGCCTGTCCATGGCGAAGTATGTGAACCACTGCTAGACGACACTGCAGGTCCACTGATATTTTGTGATTGCTACTGTGAATTCTATGTAACATTACCATTTTGTGCATCTACATCAATCATCACATTTATTGGTTTATACCAGTTGCTCATCTCATCAAAAACAACATCTCTGCTCACTGTAAACTTTCGTGTAGAAGGGTTATAGCATCTATACCCTTTCTGCTGCAGAGAATAACCAATAAAGACGCACTTCTCAGCTTTTGGATCCAACTTGGACCTCAACTCATCTGGCACATGGACATAGGCAATGCAACCAAAAATTTTCAAATGAGAAATATCTGGTTTCCTACCAGTATACATCTCCTCTGGCGTCATGCCATGTATTGTTGCAGTGGGAGTCCTGTTCATTATATAAACTGTTGTAGCAACTGCTTCAGCCCAATAAAAATCTGGTAGATCTTTTTCATTTAGCATAGCCCGAGATACCTCTCCAATATGCCTGTTTTTCCTTTCTGCAATTCCATTTTGCTGTGGGGTATGACTGCATGAATATTACTACTTTATACCATGCTCCTGCAAGAACCTTGCAAACTCATTTGAGAGGTACTCTCCCCCTCCATTTGACCTTAGGCATTTTATTTGCAAGCCTGTTTCTTTTTCAACCATAGCTTTGAAAGCTTTGAAGTGCCCAAACACTTCACTTTTCTTTTTCATAAAATACACCCACAGTTTTCTGCTGAAGTCATCAATAAAAGTGACAAAATAGTGACAGCCTCCAATAGATGCAGCTTTAGTAGTCCACACATCAGAGTGGATTAATTCCAATGGCTTTTTACTCTCTTGAACATGCCTAGGAAAAGGTTTCCTTGCGTGTTTCCCAAATTGACAGGCTTCACAAACCTTGTGCATTTCTGCAACCTTGAATTTAGGCAATCCTGCAACAATATTTTGGGCTTGCATTGATTTAAGTCGTTGTATATTAACATGACCAATGCGTTTGTGCCAGATATCAATATCTGCAACTACACCGGTCCCATGTGCAAACATTGCTACACTCAATTCACGCATGTCCGCATCCAACGTAAACATCCTGCCCTTCTTCTTTCCTTTTGCTATCAAGCGACCATTATTTTTCATATCCTCAACAAAGCATCCATGAGGATTAAATCTGACCTGCAAGCCCTGCTCAACCATCTGACCAATAGAAACCAGGTTCTTGGTGATGTTCGGGACATGAAATACATCAGACAAGTATTTCTTTTTCCCATCCTGCATAGACAAAGGAATTTTGCCAATCTGCACAATAGGATGTGCAGTATCATCACCAGTCTCCACAAATCCTGGTTTTTCCTTTTTCCTTGCATCCTGCATCCATTCAACATGACCTGTCATGTGGTTTGACGCACCTGAGTCAACATACCACACATCATGGCTTTCTTCTGCACTTGTCACAGAATTTGTCATATGCTGCACCATTAACAAATGCTCATTTCTGTCATCACCCTGTCTACTAGAGGATGCATAATTGCCTTGCTGCAATTTTCCATTCATAATGTCATTCTGCTTTTTGTAGCAGTCTTTAGCCATATGCCCCATTTTACCACAGTAGTAGCATTCAACATTGCTGTTTGCATTTTGGCCTCTCTGCCATCCACCACGACCTCTTTGGCTCCCCCTGCCTCTAGAGTTACCATGTCCTCCTGCATAGGACTGGTTTTCTTAAGTTTGCTGCATATTCTGATTTCTACCACGGCCTGCAGATCGGCCTCCTCTACCTCTGCCTCTACCTCTACCAGCATTTGAGTAGAAGACAATTTCTTTTGAGGTTCCTCCTGAAGAAGATGCACCACCATTTCTTTGCTCTTCAGAAATTAGAAGAGCAATCAACTCCTCAAAATCAGGAAATTTTTCATGGACAGCAATGGATGTCCGGAACTGTGCATAATCCTTTCCTAGACCATTCAAGGTCACAGAGACCAAATCGTCATCATCCACTGGCGACCCAATGGAAGCAAGTGCATCTGCAATTTTCTTCACTTTCATGTGGTAGTCATTTATGCTCAAATTTTCTCTCTGCACATTGTGCAACTCCTGTTTGAGTTGCATTTTCCTGGCTTGCGTATTTGTGCTGTACATTTTTGCCAAAGTATCCCATGCCTCCTTTGGCGTATTTACATCCTGAATATGCACAATCATGGAGTCCGAAATACTGATAGATAGCCAGTACATAACTTTCCTGGCTCTCTCATGCCATCCTTTAAATGCCTGCATTTCCTGTTGACTGGGAACATTAGGAAGAATAGGTTCTTCTTCATTTCCTGTAATGAACTCCCAATAGCCTTTTCCCATCAAGAAATTCGTCATTCTAAACTTCCATGCCTGGAAGTTGTTCTTGTCAAGCTTTTCAGTGACAATTTGTGAAAGAGAATCAGATGCCATTACAGAGCACTGCAAAATATTCTGTCACTGCAAAAATCACAGCTTTTGCCTCATACGGGCAGATCTGCAAAACTGACGAAAGTGGTATTTCACCACACAGTCACTTCCTAGTGACGATTTTGCATCAACAGGCAACAAGCATGAATCTGCAACTCCCAAATTCTCTGCACAGAGGCATACGATGCAATTTCTGTGGCAACTTTTCACCGACTAGCCGCGCAGTGGTCGCACAGCGAAAACAGGGCCTTTTTTCTGACTGCCTGCGAAGAACTTCCGCCTCCAAAACGGGCCCCAAAATGACCTCGCAGCATATAATGCCCTCTCGCCACACCGCAAAGGGCGTCTCAATCTGAGACAGTGCACTCTTGCACTTCCGGCTGTGCTACCTGCAGAGATTTGCTCCCAAACTCGAAAAAGGAAAGCAACACTGGTCCTGTTACCAGGACACTGCGAACTTGGTTTGCTTTCTTGAGCTCCTTACCATGAACAAGGCTCTAATACCATGTGAAGATTGTGGGAGAGAGGGAAGGAGTCTCACTTGCGGCTTTCTCACATGCACAATGGGGGAATACACACAAAGGTGGAGGCTGAAAACAGTTTTCCTCTTCTTAGTTGTGAAAGCCAAAAGAACTCTAGTACAAAGAAAATAGAAGAACCCTATATGTGGGTCTCAAACCAAACTCAACTAACTAAGGTGGCATACTAACTGAGCCACAAACTATAGTAGATAAGGATAGCTGTCATCCAGCTATTATTTGTGGGCGGTGTACCAACCGCATCTCCAGCTAACAAGTCAGTGACATAAATACACAACGGTCACCCTGGCATATCGCGAGTGGAGCTCGATATCTCAACAACCCCATGTACCATTGCATATTTTCTTACCAGCATAGGACATAGAGGGTACAAATCCTAGTAGACGCATGACTTTGACTATGCCAAGGCAAAATGCACATTAATCCACAATGCTTTCAAGGGGAAATGCATATCAAAAATCATATGCATTTCCATGTTAAAGGCAAAGTTTTAACTCTTTGTAACTCACTCTCCCTTCTTCAAGGATCATGTTTATATATATAATCTTGTGCACCCCTAGGCATGGCATCAAAATGTTTCAAGGCCCTAGATACCATTGGTCCTATAGGCCCCTTCAAATTTTTCCTATATTTGGAAGCTTTATCGCCTTTGACTCTAACAATAACTTGCTAATCTACTTTACAAGTCCCATTGATGAAGCACATCCTCAAATAAGTGAGAGTAAAATGTGTAGACTATGGCCACTCTGAGAGGAGAGAGCGATGGAGGTGGAGGTTGGGAGCGATGGGAGTGACTACCTCCTATCCTCTTGCTCTAAGGACATAGATACTTTTGGAGGGTGATGGATGTGGGTCCCTTCATGACATGGTTTGCTAGATTTGAGGGTCCCCTTACCTTTGAGATTTATGCTTTACCAATAATTCCTTTTGCCCCTTTCGACTAGAAAAAGGATTTCACCTCACTGATGAGGTTTCCTCTTCTGCCTTGAAGGACTCCTCTCTCCTCTAGTCATGGTTTGGGAATCAAACCAAGTAGTAGGCCTAAGGGATTTCCATGTTAAGAATAGAGGCCTTCATACAAGGGGTTCTCAAGGAGTCTAGAGGAGGGGATTTTTACAATGACTTTGCCAAGCATGGATCACAAAGAAAGAGGGAGTGAATCCTAAGCTAAAAGAGATGGCCGCCCTTGGAGAGAAGCACATACCTCTAGCCTTGAGCCCAAGATGTAGAGATGCACAAATACTTCTTTACTAGAGATATAGAGATGCATAGACACTTATTTAGTCATGAAAATGTGCTTTCGGACACCAAGTCTCTTTGGAAGACTCAGGCATTCCCTCCAAAGGAAGGAACTTCCCCACCCATGACTAGACTTATAGCTCCCCATCACAAAATACCATGACACAAGCAAATGAACACCCCAGCACCACTAGGCTAGGCTCAGGGGGTTCACCTCATAATATTTTAGTGTACCACGTGCATTCAAAAGGAGGAGTGTTTTAATTTAACTTTTGGGAAAATTTTAATAGGTTTACAATAACAAGAGGGATTTTTTAATTCAGCTTTAGAAAAAAATCACTTAGCTCATTAGTAAAGAGGGGTGTTTTTATTAGGGGGAAAATTTTAGTTGAGGGGCTTTTTTAATACCCCTTGAACAAACGTGATACATAGGGATTCCAAGTAGTGCACCCCCCAAGAGGCTAGGAAGATATGCACATGCAGATGCGTAAGGATGCACTGACACAGGCTAACAAATACTTACCTGGCCAAAATCAGGTAGAGACCCCAAATCAAGTCCATAGAACTCCCAATCTAGCTCCCATGAACATGCAATGGAGGAGTGCGGAACTGGACCATGGGAGCATACACACCGATTTTGAGATGAGTTCGTGCAATTTGAAGAAAAGGCATGAACTAGTTATGAAGGTCAAATTGCCACCACAACATATCTAGACAAAGATTTGCACTGTGAATCCTTGGAATGGTTAAAACACATGCCTTGATAGGATTCTTTCTAGGCTCTAGACCTTTGGCTGCTTACATCAAGAATTGGGTGCACACTAACTCGATTAGAAAGGACCTTGATGTGACCTATGTTCGTTTCATGAGAAAGGGTATTACTTTTTTATATTTGAGAAGAAGGACATGGCTTACAGGGCCTTGCATTAGAGCTTGTGGAGATGGAGAAGCCGGTCTTTGTATCTTGAGAGGTGGTCTCTAAATTTCTCCCCTAACAAGCCTAGGTCCACCAAAATCCATGTGTGGGTGGTGCTTCCCAATTTTCCATTTTCTCTTTGTAACCACGATGACAAGCTTTGTGCTAGCTTAGGTGAGGTAGGAGAGATTGAAAAAGAAAAGTTCATTAACTCATGGGCCAATCCTCAAGTTTGTGTCCAGTTAGACTTGGCTGAGGAGTCGCCTAAGACCTTGATGATTATGACTATAAATGGGTAAATCTACCAAGAATAGCCTTTGGTCTACAAAAACCTTCCTAATTCCTATTTCCTTTGTGGTTGTTAGCAACCCAAGTTGCTAGAGATTTCCCTCACAAAAAGGGAAACTCTAAAATAGTCAAAGACCCCTAGCCCCCTCCTCCCACTAATAAATCCAAATGGATTGCAAAGGAGAGAAAGGGTCAAGCTTCTACCAACTCAACTCCTCCAATTAATAAGAAAAAGAAATGTGGGAATCCTAATGGGCTGCAACCAATATTGAGCCCAATATTCTCTCTCACAATACTTTTAAGGTTCTTGTTGTTGACATAGAAATTAAAGAATGGATATAGAAAAATATGGAGAAAATTAAAAAACTCATGCAAGGTTGGTCAAAAGAATTTGAGGAAGACATCAACAATAGGGATGAAATGGTCACAAATTTAGCAAAAGATGATGATTCAAAGAAAGAGCTGCCACTCTTGAGACAAGATAGAAAGACTTCAATCTGCAAGGCAAAGCTCTTGCCAACATTCAAAACAAAAGAAGGATCTCCCATGCCAAGGGACCTTTCATTTTACCTAAGATCCTTGCCCCAAGACTAAAAAAGGCGAAAAACAAAAATGGTATATAAGCCCATATCTTTCCTCGGACTAAATGTGTGCGATTTAATTGACCCTTCAAGAGGACTAAAAGTAGCTAGTTGGTTAAGGTCGAATGTCCTTTCTCCAATTTTCTAGGCCTTACAAGAGGTCAAAGTTACTAGAGTTTTTTTAGAATAGTGCTTGTTGTTAGTTGATAAAAGAAGATTGTAATTCTACAAAAGATGTGAAGACGGTAAAGGGGTACAGCTCTAGGGGTTCTCTAAGAGATGCATTTTGAATAAGACCAAAGATAATGCAAACAAATCGATAGATTTATAGCGCAAAGTAAAATATGTGTCTTTCACATTTATTTCTTTCTATGCCCCTACTCGTGTCCAATGCAAAATTCAAACCTGGGAGCCTTCAAAAGATCTAATTGGCATCTTAGTATTTGTAGGAGACTCTAATATGATGGAAACCAAAAATGACAGATGGCTAGACAAAGGATTAGTGGTAAGGGGGTATGATGGGAGGATCTGAAAGACAATCACCAATTATTAGAAGCCAAGACAATCACCAATTATTAGACATTGGTTCTGCTAGTATTTTCACCTAGGGCAATAGACAAAATGGAGAGAACAGGAGGGAAGCTAGACTAGATTGATGATATCTAGTTCAACACCTCCTTGATTCAACAATTTGCCATTCTACTCAAGTTCTTTCAACACTAACCATTTTTTATCATGAGCCTATCCATCTGGTCTGTGATTTTGGTAAGGACATGAAGACCTCCTCTCTAGTCTAAAAGTGACCCAAGTCTCTTTTAGATCAAGAGTGTTTAGCAACACATAAAGCTTCCTTGGGAAGCTTCCTTTAAAGAACTCAGAATAGTTGATGATTCTGGGGCTGATGTAGTTCAAGCTACTCAAAGAATTCTTAAGGAAGCTAGAAGAAATATGGCATCAGAGCTAGGAAAATAGAGAAAATCAAACTCACTATAGTATACTTGGAGACGAAGGATAGGCGGGGAGATTCTCAAGCCCAAGAAAAACTTAAGGTGGTCAAAAGAGAGCTCAAACTACATGAGAAAATTAGATTAAATGAAGCCAAAATATCTGTCAAACAATGGTGAGTAGGTAGGATATACATGTCAAATAAATAAACTTTTAAACTCATAAGGAAAAGGAATAGACACATGCTCAAACCGATAGACCAGTGGCTCCCTTGAGGAGCATCTAGAGATTGTTTATCAGCATTTCCAGTCTTTGCTTTCTACATTTGTTGAGAGCACAGAGGAGATTAAGAGAGCTAGAGAGAAATGTGATCAAATTAGAAGGAAACCTATGGCTAATTTTGAGATCCTCCATCTATGAGAACCCTTATCTCTTAAGGAACTAAAAGAGGCTATTGATGCAATGGTAGATGGCAAGACCCCAAGAGAGGACAGAGTTTCAGTTGAGTTCTACAAGTATTTCTAGGAGATAGTTGGTCCTAATCTTATTAAGGCTTGGAAAGAAAGTATTCAGAGCTAGCAGCTTCTTGCTCATGTGAATGGAGGTATCATCAAGTTGATCCCTAAGTGTGGTTGCAACTATGGTTACAAAATATTAGTAAAAGCCTTAGCTCTAAGAGTCCAAAAGAATATGAGCTCCTGCATAATTCAAGAGAAAAAATGTTTTATTAAGGGTAGACACCTTCTTGAATCCATAATTAATTTGTGGGAAGGTTGTGAGTATGCAAAGGAGACTGGTCAAAATTGTTGGGATATGTGTGATCAAGAGCTTGCTAGGTGCATGTGTGCATCCACTAGTAGTCATATGGTTGTGTGTGTGTGTGTGTGTGTGTGTGTGTAGAAGAGGCACAGTTAGTGCCGCCCATGACACAAGTGATGATGTAATACAATGGAAGCAATGGAGTACTTACAGCCTTCCCCCCCTCCATATTGAAACATTGCAATACTTTTGTAACATACTTTTTCTGTGAAAGCGGATCCTCGCACATCATACCCTCTCTATAGCAAGAAAGCTCCCCACAATCAGTAAGCATCACAGAGTCTTCCTTTGGAACAAATCTCTTAGGTGGTCTAGACACTCTAGTTGATCTTATTGAGGGCATTCAACTTGCTATCCCTCCTACATATCAATCTTATAATTTCCACCAATAGATGATCCATCATCTTCCCTTGATCTTGTACTTGTGGGAGTACCTGGTGGCACCATTTCCTGCAATTTGATGCATGGACACCTTGATGTCTATCAACATATGTAGGTGGATTCACACCCTGGAAATTAATTCTCCTCATTTCCATATTCCTTATGGCTGTCTTATGCATCTTTTTCTCATTGAAGACCAAATCATGGCTTTGTATGATCTTCTTTGCTTTTGGATCCCAAAGACAATAGCCCATCTCTCCACTTTCACCATAACCCAGAAAGATGCATTTCCTAAACTTAGGATCTAACTTCTTTCGAAGCTCTTTTGGCACATGTGCATATGCCTCACACCAAATATACGCAAATGAGAGTAAGAGGGCTTCTTGCCACTCCATGCCTCTTCAGGAATACCACTATCCAAAGTCTTACTAGGTGATCTATTGGATGCACTGCAGTCTTCATTGCCTCCGCCCAAAAACCACCAAAAAGACTTGCATTGGAAAGCATACATTGCAACCTTTCCTAAATGGTAAAATTGATATTTTTTGCAACTGGATTTTGCTCTGGAGTATGAGGAGATGTGAGCTCACTCTTAATCCCATGTGTATCACAAAAATAATAAAAGTCATGAGAGATACTCTCCACCATTGTCAATCCGCAGGCATTTAAGCGCTCTACCTAACTAATTTTCAACCAAAGCCAACCATTTTTTAAATACCTAGAACACATCACTCCTTTAAGCTACAGCATAAACCCACATCCTAGTTGCACCTCAATGTGTATGCACACAAAAATGAAAACATAGGAAGAGATAAAGCAACTATCAAGCTCACTGGAATCTCTCAAGAAGAAGATCTCACAAATGGTATGTTTCAAGAACTACATGGTGAGGAGGTTAAAACTGACCTTAATACATTTTCACCTAAGGTTACTACATGGCATTTCTATGCACTATGTGGTAAAATAGGCCAATTGCCATAAGCCATGTGAGATAATCAAATGATGGGGATGGTTTAAAAATCTACACAATATTTGGCTTATATTGTGCAATAACTTTAATCATCATGCGGTATAAGAAAGAAGTTGTACTATTTTATTGCTCTTTATGATGCAAGATTCTTTTTTATTGTATAGTACATGGCTAGCTAACTAGCTTGTCTCCCTCAATTTTAAAAATTGTGGGGTTTTGAATAATGATTTAAAAACATTTTAATTATAATCTTTTTATAGTCGTTTTTGAAAAACCTTGTGTGGTTCCATTTATCTCTATCAGAGTACTATATTTTTCTCGAGAGATTTTTGTCTTTTTTGAGGTATTTTACATAAGAGATAGATTCACATTTCATACATATTCAACTATCGATTGAACTAGGGATTTTGTAGACTGTTTGAGCATGTGAAAAAAAGTAGAACACTACCTACACCCTCTATTTTAGTGATTTTATTATTGGAAAGTAGAAAAAACAAGGGATAATATAAAATGATAGAATTGTTGGCATGGTGCAAGACATGAGGTCCCTTTGGTATCCAATTCCATTTCCAAATTGTAGTACCAATAGAGCTGTTCGTCGCAATTGAGGAGATTTGCACGGAGGCAGTTCATGTACCTACAGATGAACCATGGATCATTGACAGTGGTGCATCGTGCCACATGACCAGTCGGAAGGATTGGTATACCTCTCTACAGCCAGTAGGGAATGACATCCTAGTAGCAGTCGGCAATGATGCAAAATGTCCAGCAAAAGGAAAAGGTACGATTGCTCTCAAGTCAGCTGGAGTTGTAAAATAGTTGTCTGAAGTTCTTTATGTGCCAGATATCAAGAGGAACTTGTTGTTCATATTTGCGATCACGGATCGGGACCTCAAAGCTCAATTCGATAAGAATGGTGCATAGATCTTGGATTATTGGTAAAGGTACACGGTGCAACAACATTTACGAACTCTCGGCTTTTAGTGCTCGAGCGGATGTGAAGAACCCTAAGCTGTGGCATGAGAGGTTTGGGCATCTAAACCTTAGTTCTTTGAAGGAGATGCATAAAAGTGGAATGATTGTAGACCTCTAGAAATTTCAGATCTACCCGATGTATGTGAAGCTTGCATGATAGGCAAGCAGTATCGGCAGCCCTTTCCTAAAGAGGCCAACAGGGCAAAGGCTTCTCTAGAGCTCGTTCACATGGACCTCTGCGGAAAGATGGAGACAGAAGCTTTGGGTGGTTCCTACTACTTCATGACACTGATCGATGACTACAGTAGAAGGATATGGATATACTTCCTAAAGACGAAAGATGAGGCTTTCAGTAGGTTCAACGAATGGCATGTAATAGTCGAGAAACAATCGGGGAGGAAGGTGAAGAATATGAGATCAGACAGAGGTGGAGAGTTCACATTGACTGAATTCAAAAGTTATTGCAAATGTCACGGGATCAAGAGGCAAAAACCCCTGCCACATACATCACAGCAAAATGGAGTAGCAGAATGCAAGATGCGCGTCATCTGCAAAATGGTCCGAAGTATGATGAAAGGGAAAGATTTGCCAAAGACTTTCTAGGCAAAAGCATGTAACACTGCAGTTTATATCCTCAATCATTAGCTACACGAAGGCTGTGAATAGGATGACTCCACTGCAAGCCTTTTCTGGTAAGAAACCTTTAGTTGCACATTTCAGAGTTTTTGGATGTGACTGTTTTGTGCATGTCCTTGATGCTACTAGGACCAAATGGGAACCGAAGAGCCGGAAGTGTATTTTCTTGGGCTACAGTGAAGAGGCAAAGGGTTACCATCTCTATAACCCTGTTACCAAGAAGGTAATTGTAAGTCGCGATGTGGTCTTCTCAGAACAACCGCATCAATTGGAGGAGGATGCTTCCTTCCTAGACAACCAAGACTAGGATATCCATCTAATACCGCCACCAACAGCAGACCGAACTCCCCCAATGGTGCTTGGGAGTATTCAAGACAAAGAAGATGAAGAAGAGCTTGTAGAACCACAACGGCAACGGCCATTCCCGAAGTGGGTAAAGCAGCTTTTGGATAGTAGAGAACCTCCAGCCATTGAGGAGGAACCATCCGAACACTACTGGTCCAAGAGATTAGAGGAGCAAAGAAGGGCACATGAACACTTGGTCAAGTATGATTTGATGATAGAAGTGATCCGTGCTGATGAACCCAAGTGTCTTGAAGAGGCATAGGGTGATGATAGGTGGATGGAGGCTATGCAGTCGGAGTATGGCTCCATAATGAAGAACAACACTTGGAACCTTGTGGATCGACCACCAAAATGCAAGGAAATCAGAACCAAGTGGGTGTACAAGTTCAAGTACAAGTCTGACTGAGAGTGCTCTCAACATAAGCAAGAATGGAAGAGGAAGAGAGAGAAACAGAGAGCCACACAAGTTTTGGTGGGTGCAAAACCACCCTAATCTTCTTTTTCATTCATTTATATATGTGTTTGAGTACTGTACATAACCGGGGTAAAGGCACAGTGACCTTTAACCCCCACAACCTCCCACTTAATGTTGAGATATCAAGCTCTACCCCCGATATATCTCCTGGATGACTATCATTTATGTCACCGCCTATGTTAGTTGTACTCGTGGTGTAGTTAGACTACCACGTATGTTTTTGGTTTGGGTTCACATATGAACCACGTATTCTAGGTTTTGACATATAGGGTATTTCCCTCTTCTATTGTATTGTTGTTATGTGCAAAAGTGAAGAAAGGCTTCACCCTCCAACCTTGTGTCCTCTCTCTTTTGTGTGTTGTGAAGAAAGCTGAACTTGAGTCTCCTATCTCTCTCCCTTATTCTTTACATGGTATCAGAGCCTTGTTCGTGGTAAGGAGCTCAAGAAAGCAAGCCAAGTTTGTGGTGTCCTGGTACTCAGAAAAAGGCCCTGTTTTTCGCTGTGCGACCACTGCGCGGCTAGTGTGAAAAGGTGCCACAGAAATTGCATTGTATGCCTGTGTGCAGAGATATTGGGAGTTGCAGATTCATGCCTGTTGCCTGTTGATGCGAAATCGTCACTAGGAAGTGACTGTGTGGTGAAATACCACTTTCGTCAGTGTTGCAGATCTGCCCCTGTGAGGCTTTTTGCAGAAGTTTTGCTATTTGCCCTTGTGAGGCATTTGCTGTGTTTACAGGTTGCTGTTGCAATTCGTGATTTGTAAAATGTCTGAGAATCTGTCTACCATTGTCAATGAGAAGCTTGACAAGAACAACTTCCAAGCATGGAAGTTCAGGATGACAAACTTCCTTATGGGAAAGGGAGTTTGGGATTACATCAGTGGTGAAACTGCAGAACCAGTTTTGGGTGCTGCTTCCACTCCTGCTGAATTGAAGGCCTTTAAAGAATGGCATGAAAAAGCCAAAAAATGCTTGTATTGGCTGTCTATTAGCATTTCAGATTCTATGATTGTGCATATACAGGATGTAGAGACGCCTAAGGAGGCATGGGATACATTGGTGAAGCTGTATAGCACAAATACCAAAGCACGAAAGATGCAGCTAAAGCAGGAGTTGCACAATGTGCAAAGGAAAAATCTGAATATAAATGAGTATTCCTTGAAAGTGAAAGGCCTTGCAGATTCTCTTGCCTCCATTGGAGCACCTGTTGATGATGAGGACTTAGTGTCCGTGACCTTGAATGGTCTTGGGAAAGATTATGCACAGTTCCGGACATCCATTGGAGTCCGTGAAACATTTCCTGATTTTCAGGAACTTATTGCTCTCTTGCTGAGTGAAGAGCAAAGGAATGGTGGTTCAGCCACCTCAACTTCTCAAGAGACTGCTTTCTACTCGAATACAGGTAGAGGCAGGGGTAGAGGAAGAGGCCGTTTTGGTGGCCGTGCAGGAAATCAGAACCAACAGCAACAACAGGAAAACCAGTCCTATGGAGGAGGACGTGGTAGTTCTAGAGGCAGGGGGAGCCAAAGAGGCCGTGGTTCATGGCAAAGGAACCAGCAAGTAAATAGCAGCACAGAATGCTATTATTGTGGAAAGCCTGGACACAAGGAGAATACATGCTATAAAAAGCAGAATGACATCAAAAGTGGGAAGTTGCAGCAAAGCAACTATGCATCATCAAGTGGGCATGGTGACGACAGAAATGAGCACCTTTTTGTGATGCAGCATATGGTTAACTCCATGTCAGGAGATGCTGCAGCTTGCAATGATGTTTGGTATGTTGATTCAGGTGCCTCTAACCACATGACCAGTCATGGTGAGTGGTTTCATGATGTTAGAAATTTGGATAAGCCAGGTTATGTTGAAACAGGTGATGATACTGCGCACCCAATTACGCAGGTTGGTAAAGTGCCATTGGCTATGCAGGATGGCAAAACGAAGTACTTGGCAGATGTACTTCATGTTCCAAAAATCACTAAGAACCTGGTTTCAGTTGGCCAGATGGTTGAGCAAGGTCTGCAGGTTAGATTTAATCCTGATGGATGCTTTGTTGAGGACTTGAAAAATAAGTGCCGCTTGGTTGCGAAAGGCAACAAAAATGGCAGAATGTTCACCTTGGATGTTGATATGCCTGAGGTGAAAGCTGCTATGTTTGCGCATGGGAGAGGTGTCATTGCAGATATTGAGATATGGCACAAGCGCATTGGGCACGTGAATATACAAAGGCTGAAATCTATGCAAACGAAAAACATTGTTGCAGGTTTGCCTAAATTCAGAGTTGAGGGAATGCAAAAGGTATGTGAAGCATGCCAAATGGGTAAGCAGGCCAGACATGCATTTCCCAAAAATGCTAAGGTGAGCAGAAGACCTTTGGAAGTGATCCATTCAGATGTTTGGACAACCAAAACTGCTTCTATTGGTGGATGCCATTATTATGTGACGTTTATTGATGACTACACTAGGAAGGTGTGGATTTATTTTATGAAGCACAAAAGTGAAGTGTTCAGCCATTTCAAGGCTTTTAAGACCATGGTTGAAAAAGAGAAAGGTGTGCATATTAAAGTGCTAAGATCTGATGGAGGGGGAGAGTACTTTTCAGAAGAATTTTGTGAATATCTGAAAGAACAGGGAATTCAAAGGAAGTACTCATGCAGGTCTACCCCTCAACAGAATGGGGTTGCAGAAAGGAAGAACAGGCATATTACAGAAGTAGGACGGGCGATCCTAAATGAGAAAAACATGCCTGATTATTTTTGGGCTGAAGCAGTAGCAACTGCTGTTTATATTATGAACAGAACCCCCACTGCAGCTGTCCATGGCATGACGCCTGAAGAAATGTATATAGGCCAAAAACCAGATATTTCTCACTTGAAGGTATTTGGTTGCATAGCTTATGTTCATGTTCCTGATGAGAAGAGAACAAAGCTGGATCCAAAGGCAGAAAAATGCATCTTTATTGGATATGCTCTGCACCAGAAAGGGTATCGCTGTTATAACCCTTCCACCCGCAAAATGCAAGTGAGCAGAGATGTTGTTTTTGATGAAATGAGCAGTTGGTATGCACCAACTGTTATGGTAGGAGATGCAGATGCAGGAAATGGGAATGCTGCAATAAATGCAGAGCAGCAATCTCAAGCCTTGAGTGGACCCAGAGAGTCCTCTACTAGTGGATCTAATGCATGGACAGGAAGATTGAGATCTAGTGAATCGTCACATGGCAGCCCTGATAGTGTTGTGCAGGTATCACATAAGGGAAAAGAAAAAGTAGACCATGTTCCAGTGTTTGATGTGTCTGCTGGTAGCTCTCATGTTGATGGAGAGGCAAGCGGCTCTGAAATGAGCCTTGATGAGGAACTTGGGATTCCTTCTGTTGTTACACCTGGTGCAAGGAAAGGCAAGCATGATTTAAAGACTCTTGCAACTGATCCAGTTGTACGGAGGTCCACTCGTATTAAGTATCCAGTTGACAGGCTGAGATATGATGGGTATACAGCACATCACTATGCTTATATGGTCAAGGTTCTAGAGGAGCCAGAGCCCACATGTTTTGAGGATGCAGCAGGGCATAAAAATTGGGAAGCAGCTATGGATGAAGAGATGGCTGCCTTGGATGCAAACCACACTTGGGATTTGATGCCTTTGCCTCATGATAAGAAGGCTATTGGCTGCAAGTGGGTTTACAAAGTAAAGCACAATGCTGATGGGTCTGTTAGCAGGTACAAGGCAAGATTGGTTGCCAAAGGTTTTGCGCAGACATATGGAATTGACTATGAGGAAACTTTCAGCCCAGTTGCAAGGATGGCAACCGTGAGAGCAGTAATTGCTATGGCTGTTGCAAAGGGATGGTCTTTGCATCAAATGGATGTGAAAAATGCCTTCTTGCATGGTGATTTGCAGGAAGAGGTTTATATGATGCAGCCAAAAGGTTATGAGGATAATTCACACCCCGATTTTGTATGCAGGTTGCGCAAAGCCTTGTATGGCTTAAAACAGGCACCGAGGGCATGGTCAGACAAGATAGGGCAATATCTTGTCACTATTGGATTTCAGATTTCCAATTCAGATTTTTCACTTTATGTGAAAAGGACAAACAGAGGGATTGTGCTTATAGTCATCTATGTTGATGACTTGATTATTACAGGTGATAGTGATGCAGACATTAATGAAGTGAAGCTGCTGTTGAAGCAGAAATTTGAGATGAAGGATTTGGGAGAGCTGCGTTACTTCTTGGGCATTGAGGTTATTAGATCCCCGAGTGGGATATGGCTGTTGCAAAGGCAATACGGTTTGGACATGCTGTCCAAATATGGGATGACAGGCTATAAGCCTATTTCTGTTCCATTGGAGCAGAATGTGAAGCTCAATGCAGAGACAGGTGAGCTTCTTGAAGATATTACTATGTACAGGCGCATAGTAGGTAGCTTGATTTACATGACTATAACCAGACCAGATTTGAGCTATGCTGCTGTGGGGCTGGTAAGTCAGTTTATGCAGGCACCGAGGAAGCCACATTTGGATGTGACTAGGCGCATACTATGGTATGTGAAGTCCACATTGCATTATAGACTGTTTTATGAAGCTGGGTGTGCATTACAGGTACATGGATACACAGATGCTGATTGGGCTGGTAGTGTCTCAGACAGGAGATCTACTAGTGGTTTTATGTTTTCCCTTGGGAGTGGTGCCATCAGTTGGAGCAGCAAGAAGCAGCCAACAGTTGCCTTATCGAGCACAGAGGCTGAGTACAGGGGTGCAGCAATGGCTGCATGTGAGGTATCTTGGTTACGGAAGCTACTTGCAGACATGGGACAGTCAATTCATGCAGCAGTTGTCATTCATTGTGACAACATTAGCAGCATCATGCTTGCTAATAACCCAGTTTATCATGCTAGAATGAAGCACATTGAGGTGCATTATCACTTTGTGAGAGAGAAGGTTCTAGCTGGTGAGATTGATCTTGTCTATGTCAGCACTGAGGAGCAGGTGGCTGATATTTTTACGAAGGCATTGGGTACCGAGAAGCTTCGCAGATTTAGGAGCTTGCTTGGTGTACGTGAGATGGATTTGAGCTTGAGGGGGAGTGTTGAGATATCAAGCTCTACCCCCGATATATCTCTTGGATGACTATCATTTATGTCACCGCCTATGTTAGTTGTACTCGTGGTGTAGTTAGACTACCACGTATGTTTTTGGTTTGGGTTCACATATGAACCACGTATTCTAGGTTTTGACATATAGGGTATTTCCCTCTTCTATTGTATTGTTGTTATGTGCAAAAGTGAAGAAAGGCTTCACCCTCCAACCTTGTGTCCTCTCTCTTTTGTGTGTTGTGAAGAAAGCTGAACTTGAGTCTCCTATCTCTCTCCCTTATTCTTTACACTTAAAGGACAATGTGCCTTTAAGGGAGAACAACCAGTGAGCATACTATCCAATGCCCATCAATACATGACAATACTCAAACCACTGACTAGGTAGACTCTTCATTAGCATATCTGCAGGGTTATCATCTGTATGAACCTTGACAAGCTCTATGTGCTTGTCCTCAAGTACCTCCCTGATGAAATGGTACTTGACCTCAATGTGTTTGGTCTTTGCATGAAATATCGGATTCTGTGCTAGATGAATAGCACTCATGGAATCACTATGCAATGTCGGTATACCTATATGAATCCCCAAATCTCCCACTAGCCGATCAAGCCATATAGCCTCCTTGCAACCCTCTGTGGCTACAAAACATACTCAGCCTCTGTGGTAGACAAAGAAATGCACTTCTATGCATGAGACATCCACGACACTACATCACCTACAAAGGTGAACACATAACCAGAAGTGGATCTCCTACTATCCACATGCCCTGCATAGTATGAATCTGTGTACCCAAGTACATGCATGTCTCCTCTACCAAAGTAGATGCACATCTCCTTGGTACCCTTCATGTACCTCATGATGCACTTAACTGCCTCCCAATGCCTCTTTCCTGGATTAGCCATATACCGACTAACAACTCCCACTGCAAAATTTGCAATGTCTGGTCTAGTACCTATCATAGCATACATAAGACTCCCAACCACTGATGCATAATGAACCTTGGCCATCATGGCCCTTTCCTCATCTGATTTGGGACTATCTGTATGACTCAGTTTCACATATGGAGGCAATGGAGTACTGACTGCCTTCCCCCCCTCCATATTGAAACACTGCAATACTTTTGTAACATACTCTTTTTGTGAAAGCCAAAGGAGTTTCCTACTCCGATCATGCGTGATGTGCATACCAAGAATATGACCTGCAAGTCCCAAATCCTTCATATCAAAGGCCTCATGCAACTTGGCCTTTAATGCATCTAGCTCATAAGTATTCTTGCTAGCCAATAGCATATAATCCACATATAGTGCCAAGATTATCAGGCTATTATCCTTAGCCCTTTTAGTGTAGAGGCAATGATCAATTTCACTCCTTCTAAAACCCTGGGACCGAATGAAAGCATCAAACTTTTGATACCATTCTCTAGGCGCTTGCTTAAGACCATAGAGACTCTTCTTTAGCTTGCAAACTAAATGCTCTTTGCCCTTTTCTTCAAAGCCTTCCAGCTGCACCATGTAAATTTCCTATAGCTGTCTTGACATCCATCTGCATAAGCTCCATATCCTCTGATGCCACTAGTCTAGGCATGCATCTAAGTGTGGTCATCTTCACAACCAGAGAGAATATCTGATCAAAGTCCACACCCTTCTCTTGCTTGAACCCTTTAGCAACCAAACAGGCCTTGTACCTAGGCACATCATCACCTGTGACCTTCATTTTGTAGACCCATTTACATGGCAACGCTTTCTTTCCATGTGGCAAAGAAACCAAGTCCCAAGTCTTATTCTTCATAAGTGAACTCATCTCTAATTACATACTCTAATTACATAGCATACTCCCACTTGCATTGATCCTCGTGCATCATAGCCTCTTTGTAGCAAGAAGGCTCCTCGCAATCAGTAAGCATCACATAGTCTACCCCTGGAACAAACCTATCAGGTGGTCTAGACACTGTAGATGATCTTCTCAAGGGCATTTCAACTTGCTCTCCCACTTGGATATCATCCACATTTGGCTCATCATTTCCACCAATAGATGATCCATCATCTACTCTTGATTGTAAACCTGTGGGAGTACTTGGTGGTACCATTTCTTGCACATTTGGTACATGGACAACTTGATGTCTCTCAACATATGCAGGTGGATTCACATCCTGGAAAGTGATTCTCCTCATTTCCACATCCCCCATGGGTGCCTTATGCATCTTCTTCTCATTGAAGACTACATCATGGCTGCGTATGATCTTCTTTGCTTCTGGATCCCAGAGACGATAGCCCATCTCTCCACTTTCACCATAACCCAAAAAGATGCATTTCCTGGACTTAGGATCTAGCTTATTTCGAAACTCTTTTGACACATGTGCATATGCCTGACACCCAAATATATGCAAATGAGAGTAAGAGGGCTTCTTGCCACTCCATGCCTCTTCAGGAATACCACCATCCAAACTCTTACTAGGTGATCTATTGATCACATGCACTGCAGTCTTCATTGCCTCAGCACAAATACCACCAGAAAGACTTGCATTGGAAAGCATGCATTCCAACCTTTCTTGAATGGTACGGTTCATCTTTTTTGCAACTGGATTTTGCTCTAGAGTATGAGGGGATGTGAGCTCCCTCTTAATCCCACGTGTATCACAGAAATGTTGAAAGTCATGAGAGATACTCTCCACCATTGTCAGTCCGTAGGCATTTAAGCGTTCTACCTGACTGATTCTCAACCAAGGCCAGCCATTTCTGAAATACCTAGAACACATCACTCTTCTAAGCTATAGCATAAGCCCACACTTTCCTAGTTGCATCATCAATGAATGTCACATAGTATTGAGCCCCGCCTAATGACCGTGGGACCACATACGTCTGAATGCACCAAATCAAGCTTTTCAAACTCTTTCTTTCCCCTTCTTTTATGGGCTGATTTAGTCTGCTTCCCATAGAGACAGTTCTCACAAAATTCAAAATCAGAGAAACTCAAATGCGGTACATAACTCAAACGGCATAAGAGTTTCATTCCATTCTGGCTCATGTGCCCCAAACTGCAATGCCACAAAGAAGTGCTTGGCTGCTCGGTTATTGCAACAACATGATCAAATACCCCTGATACATGTAAGGGATACAAAGTCCCACACTTGGCACCCCTGACCAAAAGCATAGAGCCCTTCTAAATTTTCCAACTCTGAAAGCCAAAAGTGATATTTGAGATGCCTCAAAACATGGGCGCAATTGCATAATCAGACTCAGCAAGAAAATCTGCAAATATCTCTCTTCTGCCGAACTCCAAAATCCCAACCGATGAGTGAGAAATGGGAGTCAACACTTATCCACTGCCACATGGCATAAATCTAAGGTTTCAAAACCTTAGAATGAAAAATGCATAACAGAGAGATGAAATCGAATACACAGAGAAACGTAACTGTGAAAATCCTCCACCGAATTGCACAAGAACTGACAGGTAGTGGTTTTTGGGCGTCCGAAACGCAATGGGATAGACGGTTTTGGAAACCGTGGTCTCAATCACTGGGTCCAACACACGGACTGAAAAATGTTTTTAGAAACAGAGCTGTGTGTAAACTCCACCAGAGTGTGAATGATGAGCAACATAGAAGTTTTAGGACCTCCTGAGTCCACCGAAACTGACAGATCTACAAATGGTTGCTCCAAACTTGAGTTCCAACACTCGGTCAGAAAAACGCAGAAACTGACATAGTGTGTCAAAAATCCAATGAAATGATCCCAGATTCAAGAATGAAGGTGTTTCCAAGCTCTTGAAGTGAAGTGGATACTAAAAGCAAGCAAGAGTTGCCTCTACAAGTCAATACGGAGTCTCTGTCATCGAATGGAATAGGGAAAAGCTCAAAAAACTACTTTTTCTTTGAAAACACTTAACAGGCTCTCAAAACCACTTCGCAAAATCAAAGTGACTTTTCCAAAGGTTCCTCCAAGGTTTCTACATACTCAGATGCAAGTAAAGTCACCCACAAAGTTTCCCACAGAGCTTCTCCTTCCTCCCACAAAGCTGTTGAGCTTTAAGCATTCACACACGCTCAACTAGATCACTCGGGCTCTGATACCAGTTGAGAGTGCTCTCAATGGAAGCAAGAATGGAAGAGGGAGAGAGAGAAATAGAGAGCCACACAAGTTTTGGTGGGTGTAGAACCACCCTAATCTTCTTTTTCATTCATTTATATATGTGTTTGAGTATTGTACATAACCGGGGTAAAGGCACAGTGACCTTTAACCCCCACATCCGATGGCACATTGGATAAGTACAAGGCTCGGCTCGTGGCAAAAGGATTTGCACAGGTACATGGTTTTGATTATCAAGATACTTTTGCTCCCACAGCTCGACTAACCACAATTCGAAGTGTTTTGGATTTAGCTGCCCAGGGAAGTTGGCTCGTGTTTCAGATGGATGTGAAATCTGCCTTTTTGAATGGAGATCTCAAGGAGGAGGTATATGTGAAACAACCACTAGGTTTTGAGATCCTCGGTTCAGAAGGTAAAGTCTGCAAACTGAAGAAGGCACTTTACGGGCTAAAACAGGCTCCACGAGCATGGTACCAGTGAATTGATGCCTACTTTCTACAAAACGGGTCTAGGAGGAGCCCATCTGATGCAAATTTGTATATCTTCAGAGAAGGAGGCAGGTGTATGATCGTGGTCCTTTATGTGGATGACCTTGTCATAATAGGGAACCATGAAGAGAAGATCTTGCAGACGAAGCATTTGCTAGGAAGAGAGTTTGAAATGACAGATCTCGGACTAATGCATTTCTGTTTGGGGATTGAAGTTTGGTAGGAGCTGAAACAAATCTTTATTTCATAGCTGAAGAATGCTGGAGAGATACTGAAGGCATTTGGCATGGTTGAGTGCAAGACAGTTGGTACCCCTATCGAGGTTGGCGTGAAGCTCTTAAGCGAGGATTCATCACCACTGGTAGATGAAGCGAAGTATAGAAGACTTGTGGATAGCTTAATTTACCTGTGCAACACACGATCGGACATCAGCTTTGCGACTAGTGTACTAAGCAGGTTTTCCAATAAGCCTCGGGAGAACCATTGGAGGGCAGGGATGCGGGTGCTGAAATACATCAAAGGCACACTTAATTATGGCATCACCTATACCAAGGGCAACGTCTTGACTGGATTCTGACTCAGATTGGGCAGGAGATGTGGACAGCAATAGATAAGTGACAGGGTAATGTTTCTCACTTGGATCTGGAGTTGTGTCATGGGTTAGCAAGAAGCAACCCACAGTTGCTCTTTCTTCTACTGAGGCCGAGTACAAATCTGCATGCTTTGCTTCTTGCAAGACAGTGTGGTTGAGGAGGATTTTGGGGGACATGGGTGCAGTGCAGAACAAGCCTACGCAGTTATCATGTGACAATCAGAGTTGCATGGCGACTGCAAAGAACCCAGTGTTCCACGCTCACACAAAACACATTGAGATTCAATATCACTTTGTACGCGAGCTCATCATGGATGGAGAGGTCAACTTGGTGTACTGTCTGACTACAGAGAATGCTGCAGACATCTTCACGAAGGCTCTTGGAAGAGACTTGCTGGAGAGGCATCTTCATCGACTTGGCATTGGGCTGAAAAAGTAAGTTCACTTGCGGGTGGACATAGAGGGGGGGTGTTAGATATCAATGCTCCACTCTCGTGTAACTATGCGGGAACCAGCTAACTCTACTTGTAAGCCTCCCATATGAGGAGAAGGCATTTGAGTAGCTCGGTTATCCGGTAGGTCCTAGTTTGGACACCAGATGGGGGCCATGTGTGGCCCGATGGCTAGACAGCTTCAAATAGAGTTGGCACACCACCAACTAGGATACATGCAAGTGCGGGAAGGTATCCCTTGATTGACCGCACTGAGGGTAGACAGAGCATTTCTTAGGGCAGCCCACTCTTGGGTTGCGGGGCCCATTTGGAGCCTCAAATGATCCCGAATGGCTCTGGGTTGAACAGTGGCCGTAGGTTAGTTGCTTTGTTTTGTGCACCGATTCTGTCATATGGTCGGTGGCCTATTTTGGGACTGACCCCCAGTCGACCATTTTGGGCAAAGTGGGTCGGCCACCCAATTGAGCCTAACCAACTATGACTAGTGGCTATATAAGAGCAAGCCCATGAAGCCCATTTCATCACTAGCTACAGCAACCTTGATTCCTTAGCATCCAGCCTCCATCTTCTACTGTTTCCAGCATGCCATCAAAGCTTCTTTCACAAGAGCGCACAGTTGGGAGGCAGCGCCATCTATTGTATCTGTTCTACAGTAATCAAATTTTTGATTCTCCATACTATCTTGTTTTCTCTCTTGCGTATGAGATCCTATTATCTGTTGAGCACAGACGTATTATTTTCTTACAAGGTTCATTATGATTGTGCCATTAGTTTGGTTAGGTAGTTATAGATAGTTTCACCTCAGGGCAGCTGTGTCCAACGTCTTGAACATTCTCATGCCTTCTCACCTTAACGCCCAATAGCATCCCATGTCCTGCATGACCATTGGTAGCAAAGGATTTAAAGGGCTTCATAGAGTAGTGGTCCTTTTGGCCTTAGCCTTGCTTGCCTTAGCCATGCCTTTGGATACAAGGGGTTTGGGACTTGAAGGGGGCTCTTCCATTGCGTTTATAGAGCTAACAAGGGAGGTTAACTTACTCGCCCTGTTTCCCCAGTTGGAGAACTTGTGCTGCGCAGTCACGACACCTATGTAGGACAACTAGTGAAGATCTAATTTACCCTCATGGTTCCCTTGCTTAGGTCTCAGGGCTTGAGCATGTTAAACATTCTTGGGGGAACCCTCGGGGTCAGACCCTCAAGCTCTAGGGTGGTGATATGAAATCCTACTCTTTCTGGGACATCTATATTAGCTAAGATGTGCATCTAGTTCTGTGAGAATTCTAGCTCAGGGAGAGGTGCATACCAAAAGTCATCAGACTCCTTCTCATCCTCTTCCTTGTCATAGGGTTGAAATAGCTTTACGGAGGTGGTTCGGGCAATGGTGTCAGATTCTGCAGGGCAGAGAGGTGTCCTATCAATGGCTGGGCCTTGGAGGTGTGCAAGTCAACTCTCATGGTTTTCTCCTCATGCCGCAAGTAGATGTTATCATTATGCCAATCATGTATGAGTCCAAACATTCGCAAGAAGGGCCTACCTAAGATAGCTTCATATCTCAGCTGTCGAGTGAAGTCCATGACTACGAACCTAACGGGGTACGTGAATCCAAATACCTTAATGTTTATGCCAGTCAACACTCCCAGGGGCTTGGCAGTTCCCCCATCGGCTAACTTTACTAGTAGATGGGTCTGGAGTGCGGGTATTTCCCACTTCACCCAGTATTCCTTGGTGTAGACACTCACTCCCATTCCCCCATCTAGGATGGCTTCAACCTTTTGGTTTTGATAGACTATGAGGATAGTGGTGTTCATGTCATCACCCTCAAAGTACTGGCCTAGCTTGAGGACAAGCACATAGAGCTTGTCAATTTTCATACAGATGATAACCCTGCAGATATCCTGACAAAGAGTCTACCTAGTCAGCGGTTTGAGTATTGTCATGTATTGATGGGCATTGGATAGTATGATCACTGGTTGTTCTCCCTTAAAGGCACATTTTCCTTTAAGCTCGGGGGGGTCACTATGTATAAACCCTCTATATCACGTGCGTTCAAGGCCTATTTGTAAAATACCTTATCTGTCATTTTTCCATTAATAAAATGTACCCTTTTTCTATACAAATCTGTAATTTTTTTCCAAAATCCATTTAAAAACTCCCTTATGTAAGTAAATTTTTGTAAATTATAGATATTTAAAATATCCTTCTGTTGAACTCACATGATAGGGTTACATATGATGTCTGACCACCCCGAGCCTTTAAGTGGGAGGTTGTGGGGGTTAAAGGTCATTGTGCCTTTACCTCAGTTATGTACAATACTCAAACACATATATAAATGAATGAAAAAGAAGATTAGGGTGTTTTGCACCCACCAAAACTTGTGTGGCTCTCTATCTCTCTCTCTCTCTCTTCTTTTCTTGCTTCTGTTGAGAGCACTCTTAAACTTTATCAAGCTTTTGAGCAATCTCATGTGCTAGCACCATAGTTTTTGGATTCTCACATTTAAGCTTGAGGCGGAATTCGTCGCTTGCTCCTGCTACAAGGTAGTCCAACACATGCTGAGTCATTCCAGCTCAAAATCCAGTATTGTCCTCTTGCATGGCAATTAAACAGTCCAGGACCACAGCCGCTCAATGCACATATCGACACGCTGTCTCAGCTTCTGATTGCTTCAAGTTTGCCACCTGCAGGTACAGATTCTCCGGCTCCACTTCTTTGCCGAAATACTCAATCATTGCTGCTGTCAACCTTGGCCAGCTTTGGCGAACATCTTCGTCCTGCTTCTCATACCACACTTGAGCCAAACCCTCTAGAAATGTGGAAAGAACCAACAGCCATTTGTCTTAAGAAAGTTGAGAGAAACACAACGGTGCTTGAAGGCCACAAGATACTCATTTGGATTTTCTTCAACCCATCCACAAAACACGGGAATGTCAGCCATGCTTGGAAAATGGAAAAGAGGGAGACGAAATGAGGGTTATTTATGGGCAAACAATGGAAAGAGGTAGCTTGAACTAAAAATCAGGTGAAGATACATCCACAAAGCACACATAGGCAGGGTAGGGTGTGACTAGTGTATTATGAAATACTACTCGAGAAGAATTTTTAGCATAGAATAGCTCATAGACAATCTTAAAAGGACCAACCCTCATGATATCGTAGCTATCTTTACAAGTGAGGGTTAGAGATGTGCTGCTGCATGAGGTTGTTCATTAAGGCAAACAAGAATGCCATGACAAATGTCAATAGTTGGAGAGCTTGCACATCACCTTGAGCTTCTTCTAGTTCTTGTAGTCGCCATGCTATTTCTTCAAGGGGTGTGTGATCTGGCATCCTTCTTTTGAGCAATGTCCTTGAGGACCTTTTTGATGATCTTCCGAAGTCGGTAAACTCGTATCAAATATGCCCAACACTTAGTTTCATGATGACCACAACCTTTGCATTCCTTTCAAATGATCACCCTCCTTCATGGCTTGCAGCTTTGTTGGGGTGGTGCTTCCACTCGCGTCATGCATGATTGAAGTACAAGCTTCATGTGCTAAGAAATCAGCAAGTATATTTTGAGCTCGAGGGATATGCTGAATTTTTACCTCTTCAAATTGTTGGCACAGTTCTAATGCTTGTTGATGTCGTGGAACCAAGCCTTTGCACCGCACCTTCCACATTCCACTAACTTGTTCACACACTAGTTGAGAATCTCCTTGCACCTCAACATGATGTTCTTGTAACTTTTGTAGCCCAAAAATGAGTGCCGAGTACTCAGCTTGGTTGCAAGTACTTATAGGTGTAGACTTGCTATAACAATACTCCTCACCACCCAGTGAAGTGAGCTTCACACCCATGCCAGCAGCATTGGTCGAAGGTTTGTAAGCTCCATCAAATTGAAGGATCCAAGATGTCCATCACACCAAGACTGAAATCCAGACATCCCAAGTTTCTCGGTAGTCCAAGATAGGTAGAAGGAGAGGGTAGAGAGAATTCAATACTTGAGCCAAACGTTCAGCACCAAATAAACTTGCAATCCTTTGTTGTTGACAGTTTATCTTTAGACTAAAAAGAATTACAACTTGAAGCTTGAAATAAGGCACAAAAGGTTGATTAGGTACAAATGGATTCCTTGGTCAAAACATTACCAACCATAGCCGAGGCCTAGAAACCTTTGTAGTGAGATTGAGAATAAACCATTCAAGACGAGCTTATCCACAGGAATTAATAGGCAGATGCACCAAATCTCCCCCCAAGCTTGGGGAGCATCCCACCCTTCGAAGAAGGACACCCTTTTAATTACCTCCGAAGCAACAAGTAGCTTGATCACCGTACAATGAGTAGAATTGAAATCAAAGTCCTACCAACATATCATTAGTTCTTCACCTTGAATCATCCATGGTGTATCATCCCACTCATCATCTCCTTGAGCAAGGCACTGTACGATCAGTTGTTGCAGATCGACATGAAGATCAAGAAAGAGATCTCGCCCATTGGTAGCCGTAAAGCATGGAGGACCAGGCACCAAATCCTTAAACTCGTCAAGAAGTGACATAAATATCCACCCTCCTCGTGTGGCGTGTAGCTGTGAAGTGAACTTGGAAAAGTTCTGAATCAGCGATCTACTAGGAGATGTGAATAGAGCACATGAAACGAAATTCTTTTGCTTTTTACAGCAAGAGTAAACTCCCCACGGTTAGAGAGTTATAGTTCCCAAGATTTCAATATATAAGCAAAAATCATTACAATTTCTTCACTTTCTACTTGTTGGCCCAATGATAAGTTTCCCTTTTGTGAAGGGGGAGGTCGTGGGTTCAAATCCCACTCTTTAATAAAAGAGAGGAGAGGAGAGGAGAAGGAGAAGAGAAAGAGAAGAAGAAGAAGACAAGAGAGAGGGGAGAGCGGGATCGGTTACAATTTCGCAGAAACCCACAAAAATTGGTCCACAACCAGAAGACACAGGAGCCCAGATAACCGTCGCGATCTATCCGTGATGCACGTGGGTGTACACAGTGGATGCACGAATACACGTGCAGGAGCTCAGAGGGGGCACCGATGTAGTTCTGCAAATGCAAGTGGTATGAGCAGAAGATTCGCCAGCCAGAATACCCATAGGAACCACAAGCAGAAAGCAGGCTAACTGGAAGCACAAAAGCAGGGAGATTTTGCAGCCATAGAGATAGGGAAGGCATGCATTTTGGAGGCACAAAAGTAGAGAAATGCACATGGAAGAGGCCAGAGAGCCGCACCCAATCATAGGATTAACAGATTTTACACCACTAGCCATGGAGATTTTGATCCGAGCAGCCACACCATTTCTATTAGCCGGAAAATAAATCAAGACAAGAAGCTAGAGGATAGGTATGGCGACGCTCGAGGGCCATAGAGGAATAGGGAACGTGAGGGTGAAACGTTATCATGGGAGGGAAAAAGGGATTAGAAGGGGAGGGAATGAAGAGGGAGACCATGGCACAAGGGGAAAGGGAGAGGGGGAAGAGAAGCATATACATGATCGGAGGAGGAATGTAAAGATGGAGACATCAAGGAAAGAGGACCACGCTTTATTTGAAAGGAAGGGAAGGGGCAAATCAAAGTACTAGCTAGGTGGTTTTACAAAGAATGAGCGTGTCTCATCAAGGAATAGCCCCTCCTTTTATAGCCAAGAGAGAGGGTCTCTCCCAATAAATGCATCCTCCCACATGCATGGTGTGTGTGGAAGAGTCTCCCATGTGGGCTAGGTGGTTACGCACTCTGAATTGTGTGCGATAATGCTTGGCCACATTTTTACACATATATCAACTCCCATATCCCAAGTCTATGATACTCCCTTGGTCTCTTCCCAATTTTATAATACATTCAAACATCTAGGAGGACAAGTGGAGGGTTGGCACAAGGAATCTTGCCACCTCATCCTACTTTCCCCATTATTTAACTTGCATTCTTGGACCTTCGATACCTTCCCCACATGGGCCTATCCTACATGGAGGGAATAATCCAATATAATATCCATCTCCACCTATTTTATATTACTTCTCCCATGGACTTTGGGCCATATCTCACTAAATTTAGCCTAGGTGGAGGGGTGGGCCATGCCACCTTACATTTTATAATATTACTACCATGGCTTACGGTACATCACACCTTATGGGTCCTCTTACGTGGAAGGGTGGCACATGGTCATGCCCTACCACCTCAACCCTGGGCCCTATGCACACCATATTTTATTATACTATTGCCACACATACAAACACACACTCATATTTATGCCTTTTTACTTTGGTCAAATTTATCCATAACAGTGCTAATAACACACTAGCTAACAACATAGATGAGACTTCAAATGTGTCAAAATGAATCTTAGTATGAATAAAAACTATTGAGCAATGTATTATAAAACTTACCATATCATGCTCTCCCAAGAATGGCAATGATCCATGAGATCTTTTTCAACTGATGTTGCTAGGTAGGGGACTGAGAAAGAATAAAGCTCCCTACTGGAGCTATGTTATGAGATTTGAATGCCAATAGCATGGCAACAATCTAGTTATTCCTAGAGCAATATCATTGACACTTCCCTTTAGCTTGAAGCCATAGGGAATGTTGGCTATGGCTAACTTGTAGCCACATCTGGGAATGTTTGCTGCAAAATCTTTCATGTCATAGCAAAAACATTATAGTGATAATTTGAAACTTAAAGGGTCAGAGCAAGGGCCAAATCTCTTCATGATGTGTCATCCTTCTCTTATTGAATCAACCCTTCTTACCTCTCCTTTTTTAGCCTTGCCGATTCAATATGTGCAAGAAAATTGCTTGGACAAGGGAAGTCCAAGATTTTTTATTTTTCTCTGGTTTTCTGCATCACAAACAAAAGAAAATAAACAATGATAAGTATATTTAAATCAATGCTATGTATGATTAAATCAATAACAATTGCAAAAAGGTGACTAGATGATATGCTTACTATTTTCTTAATTTCAATAAAGGTAGGCTTCAAAGAGTCAACTACACTAGAAACTGGATAATATGTAGCAATCTGCTCCCAAATTTGTACATTGAGTTAGACCATCATTTGCTCTTGCATTCCCATATAAGTCGTATGGCTACAATAATAAGAATATATTGAATTATACATAAACATCTTAAATGAAAATAAACACATTCAAAAAATGAGTATAGAAGCTTATTCTTTAAAGTACAAAGACATTTCATCAAGGGAGAGCTCTCAAGCCTTGACCCGAGCCAATGTAAATAGGATGACCTTTTCATTCTTGATTACTTGCATAGATATCCATAAGGTGATCTTCATATGATCTAAAAGAGCCTTAACTGTAACATCTGCTCTTTTGCTCTGCCGTTTAGGATTAATATTGGTGTTTTTGTCCCTTCACCTTTCCCTTTTCTCACATATCAAACATTTCTTCCTAGATGTCCCAGACTGATCTAAATGTCAGTTAAAAGATCTACTCATATCTCCTCATAGCATCTAAGAATTTACTCTCATAAAAAACTAGACCTATTTCTTAACAGCAATGAATCTTGAATTGAGGAGTAACCTTCTCAATAGTCGTCATGATATTCAAGTATTCATTGTGGAAGAAATGGATCATCTATATAAACATCATGCTCTTTCCATAGTCAGTGTCACTGTTGTGGTTCCAAGCCAATAGATTACGCTCTTCCTTAATGAGACCAACATAAATCTTGCATGCTATAGTTTTGAAGTACGGGGAGTCAAGATACTCAATCAATAGTTGTCTCCTAGCCTCTGTACTATGACACCAATCAATAACAAAATAACCATAAATATTTAATCTATTTCTATCAAAACTGCCCTTGTCTGGACATTGATTTGGATCCACCATGACTAAAAAGGGGACCATAGTGGCAAAAGGGTTAATCTTCATCTTTTCCTTTATGTTGGCAACATCAAGTTTATGGGGTGGCCTAACCTCAAGAGGTCTTCTACCTATCTCTAGATCAATGGGAGGCCTATGAAGCTTTTTGATCCACATGATAAACATTTTGACTTCAACAAGATTTGTATCCACCATGATGTGATCCGGTGTGCTCCCTTTCCTATTCTACTTAGAGTCCACTATAACACTAGAAGCTTGCAACATGCTAGGAACAATAGTATGATCATCATCATCATCATCTTATGAGTTAGAATATTTTTGTGGTCTAGCTTGCTTCTATTTCTTACCTATTGTACCCTTTCTACTTCCCTTTATATGATGCCTAGGAGAAGGGTCTATCTTTGTCCCCTTCTTGCTTGTAGTCTTTGTGGTCTTCTTGCTCTTAGTCTCCACTGATACTCTCTCACTGAAAATGTAAGGCACAAGAACTGCAAGAAGGTTGGAGTTGGTCCTTATTGCTTCCTTCATCTCCTATCTCAGGTCAACATGATGTATCATCTCAAAATCACAATTTATCTTGGAAACTAAGATATTCTTCACATCAGAGCTTGCACCCTTGGTGGCTTAGAAGGTGACACCCTCATTGGGAACATCGTCACTATAAGTGAGTGACCCTATAAGGCCACAACACGTATAAGTATTCTCCTCCTCTGAAAGGATGTCATACACCCCTTGCCAAATACAACAAAAGCTCAACAAAAGCTAATTGTCCTTCTTCTCCAAGTACCATCTATGCGAAGATATTCATGGGTGGCAATAGTAATGTCCTAGGAGCCTTCTTGGGGTGCTACAAGTACATTCTTCTAACTTTGTGGCTTCAAGTTGAGAAGACCCCTTGGCTGGACACCGGACACAAAAATCTTCTTCTAAGCATGAGGAGAGGTAACTTTGGTAAAAGGAGTTGTTTCAAGAGAGGAGAACAGAGGCTCAGGGTCCCCTTTCTCCCCTTGGTCACCTTGGGGCTGCTTTATTTTGAGTTTGAGTTTCTTGCAACAAGATACATGACAAAATAGCATGTGAGTCACAAACACTTGGCCAAATTATGCAAGAAAGACAAAAAAATAAGAACAATCTAAATGTAATAGGTTAAAGATATTTTTTCAATGCTAAAATCAATCATTAAAGCTACCAAAAAACAACATTTTACCAAAGAAAATTCACTAAGAGATACCCCAAAGTATGCTTGAAATGCAAATTATTTTGTAGAATAACCAAATTTAGGGTCACAATTCTATCAAATCCAATCCCATAGATTAGATTTGTGATAAAAAACGATGTCTATTGGGATTCATCGGCACAACTGATCCTCGAGATCAGATTAGCTTATAGAAGCATGCTAATCCAATCCCAAGGATTGGTTTAGTAGCCTCTTGTCTTGGCTCGGATCACTAATCTGATCCCCGATAAATTAGCTAGGAGATGTATTCTAACCCAATCCCAAGGATCAGATTAGCACATAGCTCCTAGCTAATCCGATCGATTTAGCTAGGAGATTGCATGCTATTTCGGCCCATAAGATCGGATTAGCTAGCTAATCTGATCTTCAAGAGCGGATTAGCATGCATATCCTGGCTAATCTGATCCCAAGGATCGGCATCCTTCCAAAGGGCTGCATGCTAATTTGATCCCGGGGATCTGATTAGCTTGCAAAATTCATCTATTTTGCAATTATAAAATTTAATGAAAATTAAAAGGCATCTAAAAGGAATCTAATTATTCCACTCACTTTTGGGGTTTTTCTGTCATTCTGGATGTTGGCTAGGAATCTACAAGATGTCAAAGCTAGGAACATAGAGATTAGTTTTTTGTGAACAGTGAACAATGAGGGGTTAGGGCTTAGGATTTGCATTTTATAGTGTAAGATTGTAAGATCAACCTAAATTAATATTTGAAGTCCAAATTTAAAAAATTAAGAAAATCATCAAGATTTAAAAAAAAAGAGAGCTATAAGCATGTATTTTATTTTTAGCTCAAGATAGATTGCTTTTTCAAGTCTAGGGTTTTACCTTCTAAAATAGGATATGGACATCAAAACCCTTTTTTTTCATCATTTTAATCTTTTTGGGCTCCAGTTTTAGGGTTGGTTCAGGGTGCCCATTTGTAGGGTTAGTTCAAGGTGTCCATTAAATAAACCTGAATGACATTTGTCTATATACAATGCCGGACTTTTGTTTAGTCAATCCCTTATTTTGATTGTGCATGATCTTCAAGATTTCTATCTTGGTATCAAACTATTTTCCAAGTTCTTCGAAGTCATCTCAAAATAAAACTTCATCATTCCTCGTGATCCTTCAATCTCCTCATACAATCCAAAATGTAGTACTTAAGAATGTGTTTATCTGCTCGTTTGAACATGTTGGTGAGAAAACAAATCTTTCAGTGTCCTCATATGAGCCAGATTCTACCACAAGGATTGAACCGAAAGGAGCATTGCAGTAGCTCTAGAGTTACCAATGCCTAATTCCACTACCATGCAAGATATGGATGCCCATTTGTTGCCTATGATAACTCTAGTCGCATTTGTGCCTTCGCCTTCACTAGCAACTGAACAAAGTACATCTACTCCTCCAAAGAACCTAAGAAAAAGGGAAGGATGCACATTAACAAAAGATTCAGGAGTTACGGTAGGAGAAGAAATGCATTTCCTAACATTCGAGGCTCAGTTAAAGGAGAGTCCATGAACTACTATTTGTTGTGTTCAAAATTAATTGGAGAGATTAGGTATGAGAAAGTTAAAGCAGTCATGACATATTACTTTGTTTAAATCATGAGGAGCAAGATTATTACTTGAATGCAACAATCACTGCCCTGAAGAATGAGCAGGTGGAGTATTGTTTAGGGAGTATGCAAATTTGTAGATCAACCTTTAAAAACATTCATAGCTTGGGGAATGCAAGGCTTGCATGTGTACAAAAGAGAGCAAAGTGTTTTAGGAATCCATGTCTAATTGGTCCTATTGGACATATGGCCGTATTATGGATGCTTAAGCCTCTTGATCCTTTTCTAGCTACCTATGCTGATTGTTTTATGGAAGACTTACCACCTGGCCTAAGACCTGATGACCATAAGATTGATCTTATCCCAAGTTGTGCTCCACCATGCAAGGCACCAAATAGACATAATCTTATTGAGCAACAAGAAATTCAATCCCAAATAGAAGAAATCTTGGCTTGAGGCTTGATTTGACCTAGCAGTTCACCATTGGAGGCACCTATTCTTCTTGCCAAGAAGAAAAATGGGACTTTTTGGATGTGCATTAATTATCGTGCCTTGAATAAAAGAATAGTGAAGAATCGATACCCTATTTCAAGAGTCAATGACCTTCTTGACAAGTTGAAAAGAGCCACAATATTTAGCAAGATTGATCATGAGTCAGGATATGATCGAGAGTGACTGAGGCCAATATTTTCAAGACTGCTTTTAGAACCCAAATCGGTCACTATGAATTCCTTGTTATACCCTTTGGACTAATTGCCACATTAGCTGAATGATGAACCCTATTTTCCTACCCTATCTGGACTTTGTGGTAGTTTTCTTTATTGTGATGATATCATGGTTTATAGCAAGAGTCGAGAGGAACATGAAAAACACTTGGATCTTGTTCTCTCCCTCTTACGCGAGAACCAACTCTATGCCATCCCAGAGAAAGGTTCATTTTTCCAATCTAAATTTGAATATCTTGGTAACATCATTTCAGATGAAGGTATTCGAGTAGATCCCAAGAAAGTAGAGGCAATAGTGAACTAGCCAGAGCCTAAAGATATTCATGAGTTATGATATTTTTTAGGTCTTTGTAGTTTTTATCGAATATCTGATAAGAATTTTTCACACAAGGCACATCCATTTACTAAACTTCCACATAAGACTCATGCTGAAACCAGAAGGTAATTCTTTTCACACAAATTCACCACCTTAATCAATTGGAGAAGAAGAGCACAATCACACCACGTGAACAATAGCAGACTGGGTACAATCTGCCCCCCCTAGGTGAGTGGCTCATGCTTCCTCATCTAGAGTATTTATGATATTCCATAAAAGCACCAAGGAGCCAAAATTATCACTCTCATCCAAAAATGAGGGATTGGCTTTACATAGCCATCTTAGGTCCCAAAAATGAATTATGTCCACAAAATATACTGCTCAAACTTGCAATAATAAAACAAATACAAAATTGGCCCATGGCCATATGTAATGCACTGTGCGACACCTCGATCGGTACCCTCGCACTAACTCCAATCCTCGCTATGAGTTCCATCACATGTACTATTAACCGGAAAAGAAATCAAGACTAGAGGCTAGAGGCTAAGCATGGCGACGCTCGAGGGCCATAGAGAAAAGGAGATCGTGAGGGCAAACCGTTGTCATGGGAGGGGAAAAGGAATTAGAAGTGGAGGGAAGGAAAGGGGAGACTATGACACAAGGGGAAAAGGAGAGGGGGAAGAGAAGCATGTACATGATAGGAGGAGGAATGTAGAGATGGAGACATCAAGGGAAGAGAACCATACTTTATTTGAAAGAAAGGATGAGAGGGAAATATCAAAAATACTAGCTAGGTCGCTTTATAAGAATGAGCGTGTCTCATCAAGGAATAGCCCCCTCCTTTTATAGACAAAAGAGGGGGGTCTCTCCCAATTAATGTATCCTCCCACATGCATGGTGTGTGTGGAAAAGTCTCCCATGTGGGCTAGGCGGTTATGCACTGTCAATTGTGTGCGACAACCCTTTGCCTCAATTTTCCACATAAATCAAGCCCCATATCTCAAGTCTATGATACTCCCTTGGTCTCTTCCCAATTTTATAATATGTTCAATCCTCTAGGAGGACAAGTGGAGGGTTGGCACAAGGAATCTTGCCACCTCATCCTACTTTCCCCATTATTTAACTTGCTCTCTTGGACCTTCTATACCTCCCCCACATGGGCCTATCCCATATGCAGGGAAGAACTCAATATAATATCCATCTCCACCTATTTTATATTGCTTCTCCCATGGACTTTGAGCCATATCTCACTAAATGCAGCCTAGGTGGAGGGGTGGCACATGGAGGAGCCATGCCACCTTACATTTTATAATATTACTATCATGGATTATGTACAACACACCTTATGGGTCCTCTTACATGGAAGGGTGGCACATGGTCATGCCCTACCACCTCAACCTTGGGCCCTATGCACACCATATTTTATTATACTATTGCCACATATACAAATACACACACATATTAATGCCTTTTTCCTTAGACAATTTTATCCATAATAGTTCCCCCCCCAGGCATGGAAATGCACAGCATTTCGATGCCTGGGTCCATCACGCACAAAGAAAGGCTTGAGGTAACGCTTGTTGATCACCTTCTTGCCATATGGTTCATGCAGCTCCTGAACTTGTACAGACCCATTGCTACGTTCCTTGATGACTTTGTATGGACCAGTCCACAGTGGCAGAAACTTCTTATCCATTTGGTGGTCCAATCTATTATCAAAGCATAGCACAACATCCCCCTTAGCAAAGTGTCTTTCCCATCCCTTGCGAATCTTAGCATCCAAGCGGGCCTTTTGTCGATTCTTTTGGATCTCTGTTTGGTGTAGTGTAAGGCGCCGGGTTTCATCTAACTTCTCAAGTTGTACCAATCTGTTGGCCTCTACATGTTCATCTTCTATCATCCTCTGTTCCTATGCCAATCTCAAGGCTGGAATCTCTATCTCTAGTGGTAAAACTGCCTCAGTACCATACACCAACTCAAAAGGAGTGTGACCTGTAGATGTTTTATGAGTGATGTTGTAAGCCCACATGGCTTCAATGACCTTCTGATCCCATTGGCTCCTGTTCCCTGTGGCCATTTTTCCCATGGTTTTACAAAGGAGGCCATTGGTCCGCTCTGTTTGACCCATGGATGCTGGATAATAGATGCTAGAAGTGTGATGATCAATACCCATGGGATTCATGAGTAACTCCACTGCTTCATTTAAGAATGGACTCCCATGGTCAGAGACTATCTCCATGGGTGTCCCAAACCTTGTGCAGATACGTTCAAATATGAAATTTGAAACTACCTTACCATTTGCAGCGGGGAGGGCGATAGCTTCAGCCCACTTAGTGACATACTGAGTGGCTACCAAAAGATACTTCTTTTTGCGGGCAGTCATGGGCAAGGGCCCAACAAAATCTATTCCCCACTTCTGAAACGGATGGATGGACATCACTGGGTGATGTTGCTTAGGACGCAAATCCTTCCTACCAAAGAATTGACATGGTTCACAGGTTTTGCAATACAAAGTGACATCCTTGAACAAGGTCGGCCAATAGTATCCAGCATGTAAAATCTTCTTAAAGCTGTATAGTCACTGGCATAGTGGCCTCCACAAAATCCATCATGATAATGCTTCAATAGCTTAGGCACTTCATCTGCATCAATGGCCTGTCTTAGTACCCCATCCATGCCTTGATGGTACAACACCCCATCAAGGAGGGTGTAGCGCCTACTATCTTTGCGGATCTTCTCTCTCTCATAGCTAGTACTTTCTGAAGGAAAGGAGAAAGCAGTCAAAAACTTGTAGATACCGCCATACCATGGATCCCCAACTTCTATGGCTGCTACAAGGGTTACATCAAGGCACTCCTCTAAATCAATCAAAGCATTCTTCAAGTTGGAACAACCCCCTTTTACAATTTTGAAAGAAAAATCATATTCTTGTAGAACTGCCAACCATTTGGCCAACCGGCCCATGGGATTTGGTGATTGAAGAACTTGCTTTGCAAGACCAATGCTGGTGAGTATAAAGAAGGACTTTCTAGCCACATAATGCTTAAATTTCTCAATGCAAAACACCAAAGACAACGCATGCTTGTCAGCCTCTGAATAGCATCGCTTAGTGTCGAGCAATTGTGGAGAAGCAAATCGAACGGGATACATGAACCGATCCTCCCCTTACTGGAAAAGAATACCTACCACAGTGTGCTCACCAAACCCAGGATTGATATAGAAAGTCTTTGAACAATCTGGATTGCATAGAATGGGTTCTGAAGCTAGAGCATTCTTGATTTGTGCAAACCCATGATCACAATCCTTATCCCAAGAGAAATCAACCTCATCTTTTACTAGCATAGTCATGGGTCGTGTCAAAGCAGCATATTGATCAATGAAGCGACGATAGTATCCTGCTAGATTAACAAATGAGTGTACCTGACGTTTGGTTGTAGGCGGGGAGAGCTTGAGGATGGCTTCTACCTTCTCGGGGTGGCTTGACGCCCTCGGATGAGACAATATGTCCCAGTAACCTCCCTTGAGTGGCTCCAATGGTGCATTTCTCAGGGTTGAGACTGCCATTTGCATCATTGACCCTTTGGAAGGCCAATCTAACCTTCATGACGTGCTCCTTACATGATGAGAATACACAGAAATCATCTAAAAACACCTCCAAGAAATCCCCCAAATAAGGATCTTTGAAAGGTAGCAAGAGCATTGGTGAGGCCAAATGGCATTACTTTGAATGCAAATGTCCCCTAGGATGTGGCAAATGTGGTTTTAAGCACATCTTCTTCGGCAATTCTGATTTAATAAAACCCAGAGTAACCATCACAGAAAGTATACATCTCATGACCACTTACCTTCTCAAGAATGAGGTCTTGAAAGGGCAGAGGATGATGATCCCTCTTGGTGGCTGCATTGAGCTTCTTATAGTCGATGTAGACCTGCCACTTGTTGTTTTTCTTTGGGGTCACTACCACTGGTGAAATCTATTCAGTATTGTGAACCGGAACAATAAACCTAGCCTCTACAAGCTTCTGCAACTCCGAGCACAAAGCATCGCTCTGCAGGGGCCCTAGTCTCTGATACTTTTGAGCCACAGGCTTCGCATCAGGCTTCAGCTCTATCTTGTGCTCTATGGCAGTCACATGGCGAAGGTGGTGGTAGCTAGTTGCAAAGAGGTCAGGGAAATCTTTGAACATTTCTAGGAACTCATCTTTCTCACTTGGAGTGAGGTCTGGGGAAATCATAGATTCAAGCTGTTGAGGACTAGCTGTTACCTTTCCTACAGGTGGCGAGGTTGGAGACACCTCCATCATGTAAACTTCCTCCTCTAAGAATTCCTCCCCCCCGTCTGATTCTTCCATTGATTTAGACACCGAGGATGAGAGAGTATCACTGTCTTGATCCTCTTCTTCTTCTGGTTCCATGGCACCGGGTTGCACCAGAATCTTCTCCTTAGAAGCACCAAAAGACATGTGTCCTGTCTTCCAATAGCTGACTGCATCACTCTTTCTCAACCATGGTCTCCCGAGTATGGCTGGGAAACTCCTGCCTGTATCTTCAATGTCCACTACATAGAAATTGACGGTGGTGGTCAACCCATTCACAGTGATGGGCAAATCCTCAATGACTCCCAGGGTGGTGAGACGTCGACCATCTGCTGCCTTGATTCAAGTGGAGGAATGCCTTGTACATTTCAAATTCAATTTCTTCATGATTCGGGGCGCCATGATATTACATGCAGCTCCCCCATCTACACACACATTTTTGACACGGCAATTATCTATGATGACATCTATTGTATGTGGGTGCTGATCAATTTCTTTAGAGATAGAAGATACCTCTCGTACCTTTCCCTTTTTCTTGCTCTTCCTTGTTGAGAGACCTTGCTGCAGCTCATGTCTCACCTTAGGGCTTCAAGCTATTAGTTGAGGGAGCGTGATGCTCAAAGACCGATGAGCAAGGTCCTGAATGACCGAATAGTCCTCTTGCCCTGAGCCGATGGGAAAATCCGAGGGTGACCACTTAATCCTGCGAGATCTTTTAGTCTTCTCTGTTAGTGGGTTTGCCATCTCAGCATCTGAGGGCTCTGAGAAGGACACCTTCCTCCTGGGGTGGCCCGGTCCATGGTTTGGAGAGGGGTCTGAGGTGGCATGACTTCTTTTCCCAAGGTCAAGGATCTCTACATCAGAATCCTCAGTGCCCGACTCACTTAGAAGATTCACCCTTGGAATATTGGGGCATTCTGTGTGATAATGACCCTTCTAGTGGCACTCATAGCATACAACATTAGCACGGTCTCTTGGAGGGTGGTTGGCTTGAATTCTGATGCCCACCATCTCAAGCCGAAGATTATTCAGGGCCTTGGCTAGGTCATTGACTCCAGGTTCTGTTGCAGGGGGAGCCTCTTTAGCTGGAGGGGCCACGGGAGTAGAGAGGAGGGAGGCTCGTGGGCGAAGCTGGGAAAATCTTTGAGGCGAAGGGTGAGGATATGCACCTTGTTGAGGGTAAGCATCTAAGGGAGGACCATACATTTGAGGTGGAGGCGGTGGATACATCCCTGATGAAGGGTGGGGGTATGCCCCTGAGTTAGACCCCCCAGGTTGTTGTTGCAGGAATTGAGGGGGTTGCGGAGGGACAATCGTCTTCTTTGAAGCGGGGTCAGACTGAACTTTATCAAACTTTTGAGCAATCCCATGTGCTAGCACCATAGTTTCTGGATTCTCCCATTTAAGCTTGAGGCGGAATTCATCACTTGCTCCTGCTACAAGGTAGCCCAACACATGCTGAGTCATTCCAGCTCAAAATCCGGCATTGTCCTCTTGTGTGGAAATTAAACGGTCCAGGAGCACGATCGCTTGATTTACATATCGACGTGCCGTCTCACCTTCTGACTGCTTCAAGTTTGCCACCTGCAAGTACACATTCTCCGGCTCCTCTTCTTTGTCGAAATACTCAATCATCGCTACTGTCAACCTTAGCCAGCTTTGACAAACATCTTTGGCTTGCTTCTCATACCACACTTGAGCCAAACCCTCTAGAAATGTAGGAAGAACCAACAGCCATCTGTCTTCAGTAAGAAAGTTGAGAGAAACACAACGGCGCTTGAAGGCCACAAGATACTCATTTGGATTTTCTTCCACCTGTCCACAAAACATGGGAATGTTAGCCATGCTTGGAAGATGGAAAAGAGAGGCTTATCTATGGACAAATGATAGAAAGAGGAAGCTTGAACTGAAAGTCGGGTGAAGATACATCCACAAAGCACACATAGGCAGGGTAGGGTGTGACTGGTGTAGTGTGAAATACTACACGGGAAGAATCTTCAGCATAGAATAGCACATAGACAATCTTAAAAGGACCAACCCTCATGATATCACATCCATCTTTACAAGCGAGGGTTAGAGGCGTGGAGTTGCATGAGGTTGTTCATCAAGGCAAACAAGAATGCCATGACAAATGTCAACAGTTGGAGAGCTTGCACATCACCTTCAACTTCTTCCAGTTCTTGTAGTCGCCATGCTATTTCTTCAAGGGGCGTGCGGTCTGGCATCCTTCTTTTGGGCAATGTCCTTGAGGACCTTTCTGATGATCTTCCGAAGTCGGTGAACTCGTATCAAGTATGCCCAACACTTAGTTTCATGATGACCACAACCTTTGTGTTCCTTACAAATGATCACCCTCCTTCATGGCTTGCGGCTTTATTGGGGTGGTGCTTCCACTCGCATCATGCGTGATTGAAGTACAAGCTTCACGTGCCAAGAAATCAGCAACTAGATTTTGAGCTCGAGGGATATGCTGAATTTTTACCTCTTCAAATTGGTTGCAAAGTTCCAATGCCTATTGATGTCGTGCAACCAAGCCTTTGCTCCGCACCTTCCACCTTCCACTAACTTGTTCACATACTAGTTGAGAATCTCCTTGCACTTCAAGTTGCTTGGCATGATGTTCTTGTGCCTTTTGTAGCCCAAAAATGAGTGCCGAGTACTCAGCTTGATTGCAAGTACTTGCACATGCAGACTTGCTATAACAATACTCCTCACCACTCGGTGAAGTGTCGAAGGTTTGTAAGCTCCATCAAATTGAAGGATCCAAGATGTCATCACACCAAGACTAAAATTCGGACATCCCAAGTTTCTCGGTAGTCCAAGATAGGTAGGAGGAGAGGGTGGGGAGAATTCAACACTTGAGCCAAACATTCAGCACCAAATAAACTTGCAATCCTTTGTTGATAGTTTAAGACCAAAAAGAATTACAACTTGAAGCTCGAAATGAGGCACAAAAGGTTGATTAAGTACAAATGGATTACTTGGTCGAAACATTACCAACCATAGCCGAGGCCTAGAAACCTTTGTAGTGAGATTGAGAATAAACCATTCAGGACGAGCTTATCCACAGGAATCAACAAGCAGATGCGCCAAATCTCCCCACAAGCTTGGGGAGCATCCCACCCTTCGATGAAGGACACCGTTTTAATTACCTTTGAAGCAGCAAGTAGTTCAATCACCGCACAATGAGTAGAAGTAAAATCAAAGTTCTCCCAGCGTATCAGTAGTTCTTTACCATGAATCATCCACGGTGTATCATTTCACCCGTCATCTCCTTGAACAATGCACTGGACAATCAGCCATTGAAGGTCGACATGAAGATCAAGGAAGAGATCTCATGCATTGGTAGCCGTAAGGTGCGGAGGACTAGGCACCAAATCCTTAAACATGTCGAGAAGTGACATAAATGTCCACCCTCCTCGTGTGGCATGCGTCCGTGAAGTGAGCTTAGAGAAGTTCTAAATCAGTGATCTAGTAGGAGATGTGAATAGAGCACATGAAATGAAGTACTTTTGCTTTTTACAGCAAGAGCAAACTCCCCATGGTTAGAGAGTTACAGTTCCCGAGATTTCAATATATGAATAAAAATCATTACATTTTCACCACTTCCAACTTGTTGGCCCAATGATAAGTCTCCCTTTTGTGAAGGGGGAGGTCTTGGGTTCAAATCCTACTCTTTAATAAAAAGAGAGGAGAGGAGAGGAGAAGGAGAAGAGAAAGAGAAGGGGAAGAAGAAGAAGAGAAGAGAGAGGGGGGGCATGGGATCTGCTGTTATAGTTTTGCAGGAACTCAGAAAACTGTCCGCGACCAGAAGACGCAGTCACCCAGAAAACTGTCACACGGGTGAACACAGTAGATGCGCACAGCGAGGAGACTGTCCACGACCAGAAGCCGCATCAGTCCAGAAAACTATCGTGCAGGTGAATGCAGTAGATGCGCGAAGCGAGAAAACTATCCGCGACTAGAAGTTGCAGCAGCCCAGAAAACTGTCGCACGGTCGAGCATAGTAGACGCCGAATCGAATGTGCGCGCAGTAGCTTAGAAGGAGCACAGATGGTACATTTTTGCAGATACGATCGGTACGAGCAGAAGATTCGACACTAGCCATGGAGATTTCGATCCCAGTAGCCACACCATTTCTATTAGTCAGAAAAGAAATCAAGACCAGAGGCTAGAGGCTAAGCATGGCGACGCTCGAGGGCCATAGAGAAAAGGAGATCGTGAGGGCGAACCGTTGTCATGGGAGGGAAAAAGGAATTAGAAGTGGAGGGAAGGAAGGGGGAGACTATGACACAAGGGGGAAAGGAGAGGGGGAAGAGAAGCATGTACATGATAGGAGGAGGAATGTAGAGATGGAGACATCAAGGAAAGAGAACCATACTTTATTTGAAAGAAAGGATGAGAGGGAAATATTAAAAATACTAGCTAGGTCGCTTTACAAGAATGAGTGTGTCTCATCAAGGAATAGCCCCCTCCTTTTATAGCCAAAAGAGGGGGGTCTCTCCCAATTAATGTATCCTCCCACATGCATGGTGTGTGTGGAAAAGTCTCCCATGTGGGCTAGGCAGTTACGCACTCTCAATTGTGTGCGACAACCCTTTGCCTCAATTTTCCACATAAATCAAGCCCCATATCTCAAGTCTATGATACTCCCTTGGTCTCTTCCCAATTTTATAATATGTTCAATCCTCTAGGAGGACAAGTGGAGGGTTGGCACAAGGAATCTTGCCATCTCATCCTACTTTCCCCATTATTTAACTTGCCCTCTTGGACCTTCTATACCTCCCCCACATTGGCCTATCCAATATGGAGGGAAGAACTCAATATAATATCCATCTCCACCTATTTTATATTGCTTCTCCCATGGACTTTGAGCCATATCTCACTAAATGTAGCCTAGGTGGAGGGGTGGCACATGGAGGAGCCATGCCACCTTACATTTTATAATATTACTATCATGGATTATGTACAACACACCTTATGGTCCTCTTACATGGAAGGGTGGCACATGGTCATGCCCTGCCACCTCAACCTTGGGCCCTATGCACACCATATTTTATTATACTATTGCCACATAAACAAACACACACACATATTAATGCCTTTTTCCTTAGACAATTTTATCCATAACAGTACTCAAGCCGCCGATTACATTAATTATTAACAATCGATCGAACGAATCACCGAATCAACCGATCCCAACATAACCGTGCTCAAAGCACAATAATCAAGCACAACACCAATAACACTAGCGACATCAGTATTAACATGGAATCACCCACAATACCGATCATCTAGCATGGCAAAACATAAGCTAGTCAAGCGTCCCCAACATGGATGATTTTTTCAAGTTAGTTTTGTTAAGAAGTGAAAATTTTATATTAGCATCAAAAGTTTATATGCCCTAATAAAAATAAAGTTTGAAATATTCGCCAAGATTTGAAAGTTTTATGTAAAATCTTTAAAAGTTTCGCCAAGATTTACATATTTTACTTAGAAATTCAAATAGAAATATATAAAATTGTACTACAATTTGTCAATATTGTGAAACTATAAAAATTAGACTAAAAAACTTTCGCCAAGATTTTATATTAATATAAAAGTATAGCTTCGATAAAAACATCCATGATCCCCAACTAACCACACAAAGTATCCACTAGGACCCCCGTCGCATCCAGTGCACTCCTATGGAGTACTTTACCATAGTCACACGACTAAAAATAATAATGTCCAAAGCAAGATATATCAGAAATATAATTTCTGTAACATCCCTCTTGCTTGGATTGCAATTGACCTCAATTGCATGTTTGATTATAGGAACTAAGGAGGTCTAGAAAAGTTTGAAAGAACCGCTCAGGCATCCATTGAGCATCGTCTCTTGGATGGCTCTTAAATTTGAGCAAGTATTTAGTATAGACATTTCCTTTTTGGGTCGAGGTTTGTTGATGATCAACAATGCATTCGGGTTCTAGAATTTCTTCTTCATCAATAATCAATGGAACCTCTTCAAGATAGGATGATTCATAGGTAAAGGTCCTTTGAAGGGCTTTAAGAGGCTGATATGGAAAGCATTATATATTTTCCAATTATCAGGTAATTCAAGCCTATAAGCTAGATCATTGATTTTCTGAATCACCTTGAATGGTCCATAAAAACGTGGTGACATCTTGATTACTGGCCATTTCTCAACACTCTTCAATCTTCTTTTCTCAATCCGAAGAAGTACATAATCTTCTTCTTGATTTGAGCTTCTTCAGATATCGCCTTGCTCTCTTTTCTTTTCTTTTTAATGCGCCTTCGCTTTGTTTGAAGTCAAAGGATTTCCTTTGACTTAATTCGTCTCTTTTACAAGCCTTGGGATCTCGCACGAGTGCTATGGCAAACACAGAAACAAAAGAAGTGGTCGCCATGATGAGATTGTAGGGCTGCACCTTTCTCAAATTCAGTGGGCTAGAGGCTTCGGAACCCAAGATGGCACGCTAACCGAGATACTGCTGATGACTGCATGTCCGCTGATGCGATAGCATAGCAGAAGAGAGACAAGGTCTCTAAAGAGTGCTACTCGGCTCCTTCTCCCAAAATCAGCAGCATTATCGAAGTCTATAGAGCTGCGAGATTGTGCACGGGCAAAGGACTGAGGGTCTACCCTCGATTATAGGTCTGCATGCTACAGAGGTAGTTTACGATGGCAGTTGTAGGAATCTGTGAGGGTGGAGAAGTAGAGAACGGGCTCTACGGGTTTTAATGCAAGGCTATGGCAATTCAACATTTTCATGGTAGTTGAAGGTCTGTGGACAGCAGGCTTCTCTTTCCAAAGTAGACTAATCACTCATAGAGAAGCTCTTGTTGCATAGTTCTTTTTCTTTTTTTTTTTTAACGATTCTTTTGATAGTTCAAAGTACCACTGGATAAACCGTATAGCCCGTGGGCATTAAGCTCTTCAAATGAGCCTCAAGCCTCGTTCAGATTTTAATGCAGAGCTTCCCCCTTCTCAAAAAGCACACTTTCCCTTTGGAGCTTCCTTCTCCCCAAGCTTTGGAGCGTACCAGTGCTCTGATACCACTGAAACCAGAAGGCAATTCTTTTCACACAAATTCACCACCTTAATCAATTGAAGAAGAGGAGCACAATCACACCACGAGAACAATAGCAAACTGGGGACAATCTCCCCCCCTAGATGAGCGGCTCACGCTTCCTCATCTAGAGTATTTATGATATTCCATAAAAGCACCAAGGAGCCAAAATTATCCCTCTCGTCCAAAAATGAGGGATTTGCTTCACATAGCCATCTTAGGGCCCGAAAATGAATTATGTCCTCCAAAAAATATACTCCTCAAACTTGCAATAATAAAACAAATACAAAATTGGCCCATGGCCATATGTAATGCGCTGTGTGACACCTCGATCGGTACCCTCGCACTAACTCCAATCCTCGCTATGAGTTCCATCACCTGTACTCAAGCCACCAATTACATTAGTTATTAACAATCAATCGAATGAATCACCGAATCAACCGATCCCAACATAACCGCACTCAAAGCACAATAATCAAGCACAACACCAATAACACTAGCGACATCAGTATTAACATGGAATCACGCACAATACCGATCATCTAGCATGGCAAAACACAAGCTAGTCAGGCATCCCCAACTAACCACACAAAGTATCCACTAGGACCCCTGGCGTCCGGTGCGCTCCTATGGAGTACTTTGCCATAGTCACACTTGACTAAAAATAATAATGTCTAAAGCAAGATATATCAAAAATATAATTTCCATAACACGTGCTTTCTCTTGGGAAGAAAAACACACCTTAACCTTCCAGTGATTTTCATTCATTCCAGTGCGTAGGGTTTTGGGGATATTCTTATGCAAGATAACCATCTAATTTCATTTGAGTCATGTAAGTTGAAACCAACAAAGCTAAAATATTCCACATATGATAAAGAGTTAGCCATACTAGTCCATGCCCTTTAGCTTTAGAAGCACTATCTTATGGGTTCTGAATTACTTATTAAGACTGATCACCAAAGCCTTATACATATCCTTACTCAACTGGTGATTTTTGATAGACACATCATTTTGGAAGGTGTTTTTAGAAGTTGACACATCCAAGGATATCGGATTAAAGGAAGAAGAACACTTATTGATATGCATCTAAAGTCTCTACTAATAATGTTGATCCATGAGAGGTAATTCATCGTATCTTAATTTTATGAACTAATTTTACTCTATTGAAAATAAGCATGGCTAATATCAATTTGATATATTTGTGATTTTTGACTATATAGGATGCTATTTTAGAGACTTTATGTAATTCAAAGTAATATTAGAGAGGATCCATGTTTTTCAATCAAGAGTGACAGTGACCACTAGAAGCATACCTTATGGCAAAAGAAAAAAGTGCACTTGCTAATTTAAAGGAATTAGAAGACTAGTGAGCTACAAAGAAATCTCGATGAAAAAGATATGGCTTTCTTGTAAGAGAAACTTAATGATTTGTGAAGAAGCATCTCTATGCAACCTTTGGTAAATTTCTCTTATTTTCATAATAATTTTCAAATGAAAGATAATTAATTACAAATCATCCTCAAAAGGTTCATGGACACCCTGTACTGGAGTAGAAAACAAAATAATGCAATCAAAAGAGATACATGTTAGCCAAGTATGTAACTCCTCTTTTTCCCTATTCGTTAGTACTACACAATAAGCTTATTTTTTTAAAGAATTCTATGTAAAGATGTTCTTTCAAAATAGCTCACTAGTGATCTCTTTATCTTAAATGTATTTTTGTGGGTTGCTACTTTTCAAAGAGGACAGAGACAGAAGAATTTACATGGACATTTGGATTAGTAACAACAAGAATTGACTATGTAACAATAAGAGTTTATGGTACAATTATTAGATATGCTTATGATTATTAGTACATTGGGTTAATCCATAGGCTTATGCTTCAACATTGCATGGAAACACCACTTTATAGTTTTGTGATCTAATTTTGATATCAATAGAATTTATTCTTTTAATTTGCAATTTAATAATAAGCAATATTGTTATGTTATGGTTTCATAAGATTCTTATAGTCGATTCTTTAAGTAATATGAGTAGTTTGATGAGTCTTTCACATCTACTTGATATATTTCATTGCTGGATAATACATATATATAATTGTGTGACAATATTATACAAGGAAACTAGGAGATTTTATATTTGATCAATTTTTAATGATGCATTGATACGAAAGCTAATATTAAGTTGCCAAAATTTCAATCATTTTTGTCACAGAGAACCTAACAAAAGGAAACCTTAATGTCACCGTTTTCCATTTACAACATAAGATATGGACACATGTTTTATGCATATGTAAAACAACTTCTTTAATGTAATTTTTAAGCCATGTAGAACCGAATTAATATCCCACTTTAACGTCACTTTTTTGCAATTTAGAATCTCATAAATGCCAACTTTAATGTCACTTTTATCCCATTTACAACATAAGAAACCTTTATTTCACTTCTTTGCCATTTAAAATATCTTAAATCACAATTTGACGACATTTACAACATAGAAAAAGGCAACCATCTTTTCACTTTTTGCCATGTATAGCATAAGAAATGGTAAATTATATGTCACGTTTTTAGCATTTCCATTTCTTTCACATTCAATCTCAAATTTGATTCCATTTATCAAAGTTTGGTCCCATTTCATGCATTATATGGCACTTTTGGCTGTCATTTCCAAAAAATAGTACTTGTAGAAATGGCGGCATGAAAGTGGCATTCAATAATGTAGAAATGGCTACTTTGAGGCTACCATATCTACCAAGGCGAATTCCAATCACCTGCGCCATAAATTCATCCAATCACACCACAAAACAAGATGAATTGCAATTCATAGGGCCTACCCTGAAGAAAGGGAAGAGGGAGGGTTGTAGAGAAGGGGATGCCCAAGAAGAAAGGGAGGGGAGGGCTCTAGAGAAGGGAAGGAGTAGGGAAAGGGAGGGGGGAAGCCTCTCCCCCTCATAAAATGGCAAGCGGGGAGGCAACCTGCGAGCCATTTTATGAGGGGGAAAGGATGAACCCCCCCCTTTCCCTTCCATCAGAGACATGGGGAGCACGCCATGTGTCGGTAGCTTTTCTGGGCAGGGGCAAAATTCCCATTCTACAAGATTTTGAATCCAATGGCTGAGATCGTGTTACGAGCGACCACAGCCTTTGACGGAAAGGAGGCGTGTGTTGACAGCACTCATTTCACCAAAAAGATAACTGAATAACCTAAAAAAGAAGATTGCTGAGTTTCTCTTCTATGAAATGAGAATCATAACTAAGCCCTAACCCTGGAGGGGCAGGCCAAAACTTTTTCGAAAAGTGAACAGGAAATTTGGAAATCTAATTTTCGCGACCGCAGCCTTTGACGGAAAGGAGGCGTGTGTTGACAGCACTAATTTCGCGAAAAAGATAGCTGAATAACCCCAAAAAGAAGACCGCTGAGTTTCTCTTCTATGAAATGAGAATCATAACTAAGCCCTAACCCTGGAGAGGCAGGCCAAAAATTTTCCGAAAAGTGTGAGGGAAATTTGAAAATCTAATTTTCGCTTATCAAAAGGTGAATCTCCAATTGACCTCCCCCGAGGGCAGGGGGCTTGTACATTATCTGTCCAGCCAGTGCGAAGCCTGAATGATCAATGATTCTCAACTTCGAGTTTGGTGATTGATTAGGGCTGTTGTTGTACGTCAGATTTGGCGAATACGCAACCAGGTTGTGTTTCATTGTGCTCGACTCCCGGAAGATTTTGTTAAAATGATCATGGATGATGCGCGTTTGTATTAGTTTACTTTGCATCTCGCGATGCTGATATTGCTACTGCAGCTCATGTATGGGGGGGAAAAAATTACTCACAAAAGAAAACCCAAGAGACAAGGAATATAGCACTGAATTCAAGAGAACCCGGTTGGCCGCTCTTAGTCTTCACAAGATCGCAAAAAAGTGAGATGGCATGGAAACCCTTGTACTCAACAATAATATTGGAAGCCAACATCCTCTGGAAATTTGCCCTTTAGATTCTCACCGGAAGTATCAGAGCAGGCATACGCCCATACTGTCAATATGGCTCAGGGAAACCACCCATAAACCGAAATGAAAATGGATCATTCCCAAACTTAGCTACATGAAATTACAGATCTGCTTCCTGTAAGCCCATGTCTTTTGTGATCCACAGAGCCGGCTACATTCTATTACATCTCTCACATCAGACGCAGGTTACATTCATCTACAAAATCAAGGCAACATGCCTCCGATGATAAAGTCTAACATCATAACGATCAATCTTTTTGTTTTCCTTGTAACAACACTAGATGTTCTTATTTTTCTTTTAAACATTTTGAAAAATAGCCATCAAAATTATGAATTTCGTTACTTCTGCTTATGTGTGCAGGTGGCTTTTCACAGGGGCTTACTTGAGAGGCAGATAATATTAGCATGATGTAGTTAACTATGCTTACTCACCCTTGATTTTGTTTGCCACCTTATGACAGAAAATCGTTTTGCAGTCATTAACTAAATTTACTTGTCTAATGGGTACATGCACATGCATTATTAGAGGTTAGCATGTACAGGTGATAAAAGCTTTGCCTGCAATTGCTTTATCTTTGTCTTTTCGAAGGTGAGAATGGCAAATTTTATTTTAAGGATAAGAATAATGACAAATGAGAGGGGTATAATCAAAATACCCAGAACATGCAAGCTCTTGCCTGTACTCCATCAATGTTGTTTTAAACATGAATATGGCACAACTGATTTTAGGGATAAATCATTAAACGAGGAATAGCCAAGTGAAAGACAAGAAGGATATTCAGAATACAAAGGACACACAAAGCTTAAATAAGAAAGCCTTGAATTCTTTATTAGCGGCCCCTTATACGAATTATATTTTAGGGGACTTTTCCCTTGAAAAAATAATCTATGCCTTTAGATGGTTCTGAAAATGACAGGAGCAAGTACGTAAACTCATTTGGGATTTCTCTTTTGCCAACCTGTAAAGAATCTATAATTCCTACCATAGTCTTTGCCGATTGACAGCCCAAAATTTTGTTACAAATTCCCATTAATTGGGAATGAATTTTGATTTTATCAGGTGAGACAGACATCATGGACGGTTGGATTTTGCACAGGGGAAAATGCTCAACAGAAATCCTGGCCTTCTTGGACTCTGTAGCTGCTTAACCTAAAGGACACATTGGTAAACAAGGGTTCATGAGTACCCCAGAGAGGGAAAGAATCTTTGTGTATTCTTTACAATGTGAAACTGACAATCAAAATTAGACTTACCTTTTCATTCCCTATCTCTGTAGCCTTCCAGCATAGCAGCCCCCCCGACCTGGACTCCAACCTCCTGCACTTAAATAAGGACATCAATTTGATAGGACAGAAGCAGGATGATGATGTCTTTATTCCTATAAGAAAATTCTTTTTTCCAAGGCATTGGAAAAAGGAAATTTCCTATGCCTTGAAATCAGTGAATCATTAAATATTTGAACACAGTAATTTCTAAGCCATCCCACTTACAAGTTTTCTTCTTCAAGTTCAGCAGCCCTCATTGTATGTCCTTCTTGAGAAGCTGCAGGACCTTTGTATCTCAAATACTTTCGGTTTGATCCCTCGAACGTATGTTCAAATTGTAAATCCTGACTGTATCCTTCGACACTTCCCTCAGCCTGCTGAATCACGTAGCCGAGACTTACTCTACTTTTACCTGTAGTATTAGATCTAGACCCTGCTGCTTCATGATGCTTGTCTATTTTGTGAGAGTTTCCCAAGTAGACGTGTCTAGGAGCTCCTTCTATCCATGCACTCTCAAGTATTTCTTCGTAAGCATTATTCTTTGTACTGGTTGGCAGAATACCAGCCCTCCCAGTGTCAAGTGCAGCTATTTCAAAGCTCTGACTGCTACTTTGACATTTTGTTGAATGTGTAGGAACCGTATTATGCACCTCAAGAAACTGAGGCATTCTTCGATGCATACCTTTCATACGGATTTCTCCCTGCCCATGCTCAGTTTCATCCTGCACAACCATGTGCTCTCCTATGGCTTCTCCAGTTTGCTGTTCCTCTGTTGCTGAGCGAAGTTGCACCTTTATGTCTACACGATAGCCAAGCGTTACTTGAAAGGCATGTGCTATACTTGCTCTTGATCGTTCAGCTCTTGAGGCATGCTCAAATTCATTAAATTCCAACTGGGCCACTGCAAAACCTGCAGGAGAAATGGGAGACCTTTTCAAACACAAGAAACAAAGAGAGAGAGAGAGAGAGAGAGAGAGAGAGAGATTTCGCATCACTAAAGGTGAAATTTAAAAGAAGCTGCTCTACATGTGAATTAATATGTATGATCTGATTAACAAGCATAATCTCCATCTCCTGGTTTAAAAGATTCTAGAATACAAGGCCATAAGCATGCAACTTATGCTATTGTAAACATGAATGTCTCCTTTTGGATTCTTTAAGATAAACACTATCTCGTGATTGTATCTGCAATGGGCAAGTCCCTCTTGTGGATTAACTTAAAATTTTCTGTAACCTTTGTAATCAAGGAAAGGTTTCAAGCATTTTGGGTTCTCTCTCTCATATTCCACCTCTACATCATCTTTTTTCTCAATGCAAAAGGATATCCTCCAGATTTAAAAGATAATAACCAAATAATCAGCTCTCTATAGCTATTTTTTTTAAAAACATAAACAAATAAAGAAGGGAATTCTCTCCGCAGTTAGGCAAAAATAATAGATGAGTAGCAATGTTGTTTGAAGTTTGCAGGACGGAGCCTTTTCTTGGATCATGTTTATGGAAACGAGCTTGATAGCAATGCATTTGCAAGCTTATAACTTTACTCGTTAGGAAGATAAGAGGTTACATAGATAATTTCCTAGGTAAGGGTTAAACGCACTTGTCAACAGATGGATTTCAAGGGCAGTGGCAGTGTCAATGCAGTTTTGTAAACATTGAAGGATAAACTTCTGCAATATATATTTCATTAAAAGAACATAGTAGAGAAATTACCAACTTGCATCCTATGTCACAAGAAAATGCTGAGATGTACATTTGACAGATTTTATTCTTTTGTAGCAGGTTCTAGAAGTATGACTTCCATATATTTGACTCCGTTTTTCACATTAATCCATCAGCTTAACCTAACCCTCACTAATGCAGAAAATATTGCAAAGACATCCTTGCTCATTAGAATCAGCTTACTCATAGGGGAAGTTGACAAAATCTTTGGAATGAAACGAATTGCTGCAAAAGGGCATCGGTTAACAAAATCAACTTTTCAAGAATGCTTTTCTTTCTTTGTTATATCTGTATTCTTATATTCAAATAGCTACACTAATATCAACATGTATTATATGTGTTCCCCTTGAAGATGGAAATAAACAATTATATTTATGCTATAACAAATAAAACAACCCTTAAATAAGGCCACTTATAGAGAGGAGATACCTTTACCAAGTGAAAGGGACAGCAGTCTCCCTTGTGTTTGCAGAAACTTCCTTAGGCTGTTAGAATGAACTGCGTCCAAAACTCTTTGCCACACCTCCTCTAGCTCAGCATCATTTGTTAGTGTTGTTGTCAGCATTGTTTCAGCAGAGTTGTAAACTTGTGTCGATGAGGATAGTTTGATGTGACCACTGTCAGATGTCAGTTTTGTTCCTCTTGATGAACGACTTTTTGGATGTGACTGAGAAGAGGCAAAAGGTCCCTGCTTTGAACCTGAAGCAGAAATCTTGGCCAAATCTGACATTCTGGTATCTACAGCTTCAGTTGCAGTGACAGTACCAGGGTCTGGATACCTGGCAGCAGGTTGTTGGAACTCTGCCAGCTTACATATTGAAGGATTTGAATCGGGTATTTTATTGACTATTGTAGGGCTTTGCGTGAGACTCTTATCAGCAGAAGAACTTGGGAGCAGATAAGATTGATCCGGAGCAAATTGCAGAAGTGAAGCTGTTAACCAGGTAGTGCGATCAGATGCTCCTCTTAGTTGCTTTTCAGTTTCAGAAAGGGTCTTTAATGCTTGTCGCAATCTTTCCATGTGTTCTTTTGTCACTGCAGTTACAAAACGGTCAGCATTCCAGGATTGAGCAAAATATTATGAGTCATTAAGTGAGTTCAATTGCAAAATTCCAAACTATAGTCAAATTTAAAATAGTTTATGTACTTCATGTTTTCATCATTCAGGACTCAAGCATCCTCAGATCTACAGTTTATTTGTCCTAGAAAGAGAATTGTATCACTTTCAAAAAGAGTACATTAAAGGATCAAAGGCAAGACAATAACAATCAAATAGTTTGGTTTATCCCTAGCAGGGTTATCATAATATTGTAGAAGTGTATATATATGTGCATGTGTGGGCGAGAGAGAGGGAGGGAGAGAGGGAGAGAGAGAGAGAGAGAGAGAGAGATTTTGTTAACATCTACAAAAGACCAACATTGTTTACAAGACCAGGTGATACAGCAGCAAAAGTGCCAATACGATAACCTAGTTTTTCTTTATTTCGCTCCAGCAGAGATGAAATGAGACCTGTAACCTCAGCTCAGGCTATGGTGTCTATTGGAAAATCTCGATAGCAAAGAACAAGGGGATCTGCTCACTGAGAGTCGCTATTCATTGAAGGACAGTTGATTGTGAGAAGCGTCCCACACACCTTACTCATTGTGGCGTCAAACAGGCAAAGAACATTGTGATGTGCATAACTTGTATTTGGAATGTCCTTGCATGCAGCGACAGAAGAAGTGGGGCCAATCAGTTGTGTGGCCAGAGATCCTCCTATATGGGAAAAATCAGACATTAGGTTTTGGGAGGATTTGGTAGGTCTACTGTCGGTTTGTAGAAGGGACATGTCAATGACGAGTCATCATAGATACCACAGCCAAGGCTCAACAACTGGGCAAGGTGGACTGCTCCCTGCTCGCTTCTTGCTGCCCTTCCTCCCCCTGCCTTAGCTTCTTCCTCAGCCACCTCTCCACACCCCCCCCCCCCCCTCTTTGCCTTTTTTCTCCTCTACCTCCCTGCCCTTCAGTTCACCTTTTACCCTCTTTCAATCCTTCCCATTGCTTCGTTTTGCAGGCCCACCCTCAGCTAGAGTGGTTTGTTTGAGTTGATGCTGCTGTCCAGAGTTTTGGATTGGCCCTTTCTATTTGCTCCTGTTCGAGGGTGCCCCTTACCAAACCTTTAAGGTTCTTCTTCCTTTAGTAGAAGAGCAAAACCTTAATGGTTTGGGGAGTTGAGGGTGCTGCCATGAGAGCCCTCGACTCCCCAACCATTACGGTTCTTCTTTCTCCAGCAGCAAGCAGCAATCAAGATTGAAGTTCAGTCACTCCAAGACAGAGCAGTAGTGGGTAGAATTGATGAAGTCAGGGGATCATGGAATGCATGCATCAATCATCCACGGGAAATCAACAGTTGCTTACAAACCAATGTAACTAGCCGATATTACGACAATATCAGGTTCCTTCCCTCCCTTTGAAAAGGCTAATATCAAATCGTATCCGAAAAACTAGAAGATACGAAGGAGTTATCAATTCACTATGATATGCCGTGTTATTGGACCGAATGCTCGTATTTTGCAGCTGATGAATTTATCAATAAACTAGGATATGCCATGCTATTGGACCGAATGCAAGGATTCCTGCGCGCACGCCCTTGATGGTGGTTAGATGCAGGATTGGTTCCAGGCAAGCTTGGCACTAGAGTGACAAGAGGTCACCATCTATGGGAGAGGAGTTTTTCTTCTCCAGTCGAGCTCAGCTGACACCACCTTAACACTTGTGGAGTAAAGCTCTATTTTCCTTTGCCTGCACTTGGTGTTCTTCAACTTTGCAAGCTCTGAGGCTTTGCTCTTTAGCCGAGTTTTTGTGAGTTCCTCTGCAATCATTACTAGAAGTCATCTCAACTTGGAGGATTGTCTAAGAATCCATGTTCTTTGCTCTCTTGTGCTGAAATTCACCTCTCTTGTGCTGAAAGTGAATTTCTGAGATCCTTCTTGACCAATGTCAAAATCTACATCTCCATACTCAATTTTTGGTAGAGCTTTGCTGAGTTTTTCAAAGGTCTTACTCCCCAGAATCTTCTACAGTAGTCCTCCCATCTTGATTTTCTTTGAGTTGAGCTGCCGTTCAGCTTGCTCCTTTATTGCTTCTGAACCTATGTGCCTAGAGAGCTCTGTATTTCACCTTTGAGCTTATCTTGAATCTCTCCCTTAAGCTTCTTATGCAATTCTTCCATTTGAATAGAAATTAGTTCCTCATCTAAACTGCATTGGGAGTTAAATTGTTGAGTAGTCTTCACTCTCTCTTCTAGCTTTTGAAATCTGTCTTTCAGCTCACTATTCTCCTTCTTGAGAAGTAGATCTTGCTGTTGGAGAAGAAGGATGACTTCATTCTGCCTACTATTAGGCAAAGGTGATGCTACTGTTGTTGCAACATAGGAAGCTGCTTCTATGATTTTCTATCACTCATTGCAAAATAAAAAATGATAGTTTGTCAGGAACACCTCTTCTTGCAGCACTAACATCGTGCAAACAAAGCAAAATATGACTTTGATTCCAAAGATAAAGTTGTAGCATATTTTCTAAGGAATGAAATTTCTTTTTAGTTTTAAGTAATCCAAGCAAACTTGAAAAGTTATGCACGTTTCTTTGCCTATGAAAAAACCAATCTAGAGCAGTAACCTGGCAAAACTTCATTTGAAGGTGAACAACGGCTAGAGAGGGACGTTCTATGGTTCTTTCCGAGTAGGATCAAGTTGTTGATGACTCTAGCCTAAAATCTAAACCCCTAGGCACCCATGGAGTTTTGCCCAGCCAGGCGTGGGGCCACGAGAGGAGAAGAGGAGTAGGAGACGGAAAGAGGAGCAACAACTCCCCATCTTAGCCAAGGTCTTGAACCTGCAGCTGCAAACCCACCTAATAGACATCATCCACGGTACTCAAACAGGATGTGTTCAGGAGCGTAGTATCCTAGACAACATCTTCACCTTTTGGGAGGTTGTTGATTCGACTCGAGAGGAGTGACATCCTCTTGCGATCCTTCTCTTGGATTTCATGAAGACCTACGACATGGCAGAGTGGTCCTTTATGGAGGGCACTATACACAGGTGGGGCTTCTCAAAGCAGTGGATTCGAGGGGTTGCGGCCTTGTTTGCAAGGAGCACAAGTCAGATGCTCATTGGTGGCCACATAGGGGAGCCCTTCGCATTGTCCCATTCAGTATGACAAGGCTGCCCTTTAGCTCCCTTTTTGTTTATGTTCATGGTAAAGGCTCTAGGCTATTTCTCGAGATCTCAGGCCTCACGAGGATGTGCCTCCCGATTCACCAGGATGAGATTCTCGACTCTGAGTTTTGCAGATGGCATGGCACTCTTTGTGGAGGGTTCAACAGAGAGTTTGGAGGGGGTCAGGGGTGCTATAGATATATTGTGAGGCCTTGGGAGCTAGGATCAGCTGGGCCAAATCGAATGTCTTTCTCACTGCGACTCAGGAGGTTCGGGAGATCCAAGATTGGGGGGTCACACGGGACTTACAGATGGATTCCGAGTGGTCACACTGTGAGATACCTTGGTTGCCTAGTGGGCATTGGTATTTCAGTGGAGCAGCGAATAGCCCCCATCTTAGAGAGCATTCGGCACAACTTCTGTACTAGAGCTCAGCTTATTAGACTCCTTCATATTGGATAGAGCAACTAGTTCCCACGAGGTCATCTCACGTATTAGTCTCGTCTGTGGTCTAGTGTCAACATCGTGGAATATATCTTATTTTTTCTGGATGGTAGCACATGGAGGCTTGCCCATCGGGCCTTGGATGGAGCAGATGCGTGTGGACGACAAATGTCATTGCCAGCACACATAGGATGCAAAGGGCTTTCACATGGGGGGTGGTTACTTGGTTGACAGAGGGGGCCTATGCCTTCTCTATTGATCTTTTTTCCATAGCTTGCAGATTCATGGACACTAGGTTCTTAGGATAAAGGCATCTGATGTGGTCCCCCCCTCTCGGCGGCGGCCACTGTAGTCGCCGGAGGATAGTGTTTTGGAGACGGTAGCCGACATCACCACCTGAAACATTTGGGTGGCTTGTTGTAGTTTGGTGATGGGAGACCAGCAAGTATCCCCGTCAACCACTCTTGCCGCCATTAGTAGGACATTATCTATATGCTCCATGACATCTGGGAGCACTAGACACCAGAATCGAGAGCGACCGCCAAAAGGATGGAGCGTTTATTCAAGCCTTGGCCTACATGCATTTCCTACACTTTTACCAGACAAGGCATTCAACTCCCACCTTGGCTGTTAGCCCCTATACCAGAGATTCCCTAGGCAATGAGTTAGGTTCTTGCTGAAACAAGCTGGTTTCTTTATGACAGCTAGTTTTTTCTTTGTACTTACCATTAGTAACTTCTTTCAGAAGCTGATCTGTATGGTGTTTTTCAGGCATTAGTAGAGAGTTCATTTCTCAAGAAAAAGATACCACAACCAAGAATCCTTGGGCATGTGTGAATGGCCCCAATTATGTAGCACATTAGGGTTCCGAGGACAAAGTGCAAATCAGCCAAGTGGTAGAGCTTACATAGCCAATGCTCTATGGAGTGCTTTATATCTCCCCTTCTTAATGAACAGGTGGTGCGATGATACCCAGAGCTGACTAAGATGAATGCAAAGTGTGGGCAAGGATAGCAGAATAGAGGCAAGAAGGGTGGTTAGGGTAGAGGTGAGGAGACGAGATCAATGAAAAATAAAATGAACAATGACTTTAGTTTTTGCTGTTAGAGAATGGATTGCTCCAAGATAAGCCAACCTATCCATTGATCTTTGAAGGGAGTCCATAGGAACGATTAGACCTCAAGTACATCAAAAAGGAGGCATGCTAATAGGCATTTCTAACCTCGACGTCATTCAATAGATATAGCTTTGTGGCCAAATTCGATAGTCATGCAGGAGAACTTGCATGAAATCAAATTTGCTAAACTACAAGAATAACTCCGCAACTATAATCTAGTCTTTTGATTTCAAGAGAGGATTCTGCAGGTAAGGGAGAATAGAGAGGGAGGTAAGAGTAAGATGGCAAGTATCCAAGAGCAAAAACATATTATTTCCCAAAATGAGCGCCTATGTGTACTCTTCAATATCCGATATAACCTTTGCCAGATACAAATAGTAAGCCATGTTTAAGTCCCAAATCTAACAAGCAAAAGGAAAAACGAATAATTTGCCAGAGGTTAGCTACATGGCTTCGTAGAAGAGGGATCATAAACCAATATGAATGCTCAACTTGTCCCATCTCAACAGATTCTTTCTCCTGTGTAGAGCAATTTATATAGGTCATCTGAATTTGGGGTTTAGGGAGCATGATTGCAAGTCCATTAGTAACCTTTCATGCAGATATGGACATACACCATGATGATGAATTTGATTTTGTGCCTTGATTTCCTTTTAGGAACCGTGACTCTTCTATCATCTTTGTAGATTACTTTATAGTTATTGATCATGATTGATTATATTTGGATTCTACAATGGCATTCATCATTTATTGGTTTTAATTGCTATTGGATCATACATGGGTCATCGATAGTTGAGGGTGTGTGTGGATGTAAAGTGGCAAACTGTATTTGGAATGTTAACTAACATCTTACTCATCATGGTTTAGACATGGCTGCACTCTAGGATCCAAGGCTATGGGACTACCGAACACTAGGCTATGGATTGGATATGCATATAATATTCATAGGAGGCCATTGATATGATTCCAATGCTATCTTCATGATGTGGCCAAGGATTGGGCTTATACAACAAGGGGCTGGCACTAGTTGGGAGTAGGCATATATACAAGCCTACAGAATAGCTCCAAGGGATGGGTTTATTTAGTAGAAGGAAAGTGCTACTAACTAGATGTTGAATTTGATGTAATCAAACTCATGCCTTAGCGGTTGGTATGGAAGGTGTGTCATGGTGGAGAGGTGATCTACTTGTTATGTTGTCTAGTGTTTCATGACTTGCTAAGAGATAAAAATAGCAGTTCCTAAGCAAGATCCACCAATGCCTTTGGGAGAGAGGAAATAACTTAGGATTTCAAAATCAATTTGAAGTCGTTCCTAAGGATACTAGATTCTAAAGCAGTCCCTTCACGAATCCCCTATGCCGAAGAAGATAAACAAAGTGGAAAATTTTGGGCAGTTTGGAAGAACACATTCATAAAACCACATCAAGAGAAGATTTGAGCATCAAGTATGAAAATTGGTATTAACATATGCAACGAGCAGCCTGGGAAGCAAAATTGAGAACCAACAAAGTCTAGCCAATTTATGACCTATCCCCAAAGAGCTTAAGAGTCTCAAGACAAGTGGGTTTCCTAGACAAGTTGGTTTGGAAATGTACAAACATGGCATGCCAGTTCCAATCATGATCTTGAGGAATCTACTGTTTGGTGGCTGTGACTCTAGAAACAAGAAGTGAGGGAGTCTTCACTAGTAAATGGTGTCTAAATGTGACCTCTGAACTCTCGCAAGGGAAGGAATGAGAGTGGAGAGGAAGGAAGATCCAGGCAGCATTGAGCAGAGCCAACACTCTTGTTGGACAGCAACTTGGTAGCTTGTTCTGTGTCGACACACTAGTGTGTAAGCTATTTTTGCTCCACTAGGGTTGGCATGCAAGGCAAAATACATGACGTAAATCAAGATTGTACTATTCAATTTCCCCCCTGAGCATTGAGACCAACCTATAAAGAATTGCCATATTAAGATACATAGAGTAGGTAGAACAATCACGTATTATAAACACTGTCCTCCTAAGAGCTTCCTTCCAATCCTATTTCTTCTCTCAGCCTCTTCTCTCCTCCATATGCATCACCCCCTGAGACCAACACGGACATCCAAACAACAAGATTAATCAAGGATTACAAGCCTCAATAATTTCTTTAATATTGTGAAACTCACAAAATGTAAATATAAAATATTCGATACATGCCTGCACATGAGAGAATGAGTGTAAATGTGTGAATATTTGAGCGCGCATACTTTTCATACAACTATTTAGGCCCGCCATTTTCTGCTGTTGCCCATATGATGGAGATAAAAATTTGAAATGGTGTTAAGATATGAAACTGCACTTTTATTCATGATTAGACATTGATCCTGGGTTCATCTTTCCATGGAGTAAAAACATTGAGAGAAGCATCGATAAACCATTGGGTTTGAATGTAACGTGTATGCTTTCTACAGCCAATCTAGTAAACTCAAATGGAATTGGTTAGCCATGTATTTAATCCGACCAGAAGTTGTTCACGACAAATGGAGACTGACTGACTGTTTATTTATTGCAATTTTCATCATCAGCAATCTGTTATTGTTTCAATCTGTTATTGTTGCAATCTTGATTGGAACTTTGCAATCTGTTATTGTTGCAAAAACTTGAGAAATTTAGAGGAAAGAAATGATATTTTCCCTGACTTCTCACAACATCGTTCTGTTCCCAACGCTGGCCAAACAACATCCTTAAATACATAGACTTGAATACTTCTTTGCAAAATCTAATATTTGCAAAAGCAGAAGTCGTTGCCCATGAGAAATGTCTTCATTCCTGCTTGTATGGAATGGAATCTATGACATTGTATTTTGAATAAATAATGTAACGAAAATGTATAATTGCAGGTATATTTGAAAGAATGCATAAAGAAATTCTGAGGATGTTTTTTAAGCATAAGGGGGAAAAAGAAATGCATCACAAAAATACTCACACTCTTTTCTCTGAAAGAATTTCCTTCTCTGCCTCTCTTTAGGGATCTGGTAGCCACCTGCAAGTATACTTGTTATCAAGCAAGCCAGTTGTGACATGAGGTTGAGTGGATCAACTCCAGACTCCATCAAGTCCTTCAGAGTACGGACTGTATTTACAGTATCAGCAGACAAAGCAAAGTCTAACAACTCCACAAGTTTGTCATCCGGAATCAACCCCATCTGCAAAAACCAAATGATACTTAGTTTTGTGCAATTTCCTGAAAGTGAAACTAAAACACTACTTTTAGAGGAAAAATAATCCCACCCAAACTCTAAGAAAGCATACCCAAATTCCCACACCTTTTTGACTACTTAATGTGCTTCCCTGCTGCCCTCCTCCCTTTCCTATGCATTGCCCCGTCCCATCTCTCATCCTGCCCCCCATCCTTTCTTCTCCCTGCTGGAATACTATGGGCCTTTCTTATTGCGCACTTGCTCTTGATGCCTGCCTTTTGCCAATCCTGGCACCTGCTTATTTCTGCCTCCTACTCACAGTCAACCTGCCTTCCATCACTGTTCATCTTGCCCCCCTTGCTGCCATTGCCTCCTCTCAATGCCACTCACTCTTAACATCTCAAGCCTTACCAGAACTGGCACGGGTAAGCATGCCTGTCCTACTTCACCCACTCCTATGGATGTGCATGCTCAGTTCATCAATACATTGTCCATTGTATTACATGGCCCAGTTCAAGCGCAAAGCTGTTTTGTGAGAAGCTTGGTCAATAAGTTGGTAGATCGGGCAAATGGTTTAATCAACCCCTCTGGATATGGGCAAGCAGCTTGAGCACTCTAAGCATGATCCATATCCAGGTCAACAAGACACCTTGATGCCTTGGTTTCCCATTTCCAAGCTTCTATACACCCAAAGCTTCCATCCTTGGGAAGCCATCATATTTTTTTGACCCACTCTAATCCAAAACTTATTCTGAGAGGTAATGCTTTTGTAAAGACACATAAGTCTGTGGTCAACAATGTCCATGTAGCTCATATTGCAACTGCATCTTCACTAAGAGTCTTACCATCTACCATTGCATCAATTGCTTCTTTCAACTCTTGAATAGTTAGCAGAGTACCTAGATAGAGACTTTCAACATGGGAGAGCATCTTTAGTCTCACCCATCATTTGGAGATTGATTTGGAACATTTGCTGCTTGAGACCAACCCTTGTAGGACAGCCACATATTTAATTTTGCACGCAAAATAATGTGGGAGGGGATGAAGAAGGAGACTCCATTAAGTTAGTGGTGTTAGCACTAGAGAGGGCTTAATCCCCACTTCATTAAATGATACAAATTGACTTGCCATGTACGCTCTCCATAATTTACTTCAAATCTCCTTTGTACCTTGGAGCAAATCATGGTCTTTAGAGATTGGTTCCTTTGAAAAAAGGTCTACACAGAGTATCTCATCAAATGGAAGGGCCAACTAGAAGATCAGAAATCATGGCAGTTAGAGAGCATTGTGCAGGAATGTTCTCACTGTTAGGGAGATTGATGGACAGCATTTGTAGCTTGCGACCTCTCCTTTGTGTGACAGCATTTGGGAGGGAATGGCTGTAATGAAGGAGAGTCACTAGGGGGTACGTAAGCAAGAGGGTTAAAGAGGACTCACCCTAATTCATTGCATGATATGAGATGACTTGGCATGTATTCCCTAGTGTGCCTTTTTCCCATCAAAACTCCGCCGGCTCCTTTGAGCGCCCCTAATCTCTCTTTCATCCTTTACCTCTCTCTCCCTTTGCCACGGATTGCAGCCACATGACATCATAGAGGCCTGAGGCATGCATCCCCTACTCTACTTTTTTCTTCCGTCAAAACTCCCTAGTTTACTTTGAGCCCCTACAGCCTTTACCACCCCAACTCACACTCCCTTCCCCACAAATTGCAGCCACATCACATGGTAGAGATCTGAGACTCTGCACTCCTTTGCGACATACATGAGATGGAGACCAAGAAGCATGCCTAGATGAAGTGCCCTGGATACTATGAGATCTGAGGGAGGTATCATGCCTTTTTCACTCATGGATATACAGATATGAGCAAAGTCATTGACTACCTAGATCAGAGATGTGCCACACTTTTCGTACACGAGGTCACCCAACCAAGATTTAAATTCATGAGATTTCGTACACGACCTGACATAGCATGATATTATAGACTTTTTCTTTGTAAGAGAAGTGGTGGGGGGATGTCAGAACTGCGACTTTCACTTTTAAGCACTCAAGTCAGTAGAAGACTGGACACAGTCCTGCAAACACCCGACCCATTGGCCACGGCTGAATATTAAAGCACTAATCAAGTCACCTTGTTTCTAAGATTGTATTGAATTTGAATCCCGCTTCAAGTATCTTTGCCGCTCTCTGTTACTGGTCTCAGCAGTGATCTTGCATGTATTCCTGATCTTTGGAATACATGAAAGATCATGCATAGGCCTTTGAAACCTTCAACCAGTATCCAGCTATATGACTACAGACCCTATGAAGACTCCAAATCTGAACCAAGGCATTCATCATCGACATGAACTAATACATGATCTTTCTGTACAGTACACTGTGAAACACAAATCCACCATACAACACACCACAGCACTTTTCATAAATATGCACTCCGATTAAACAAGACAGCTACATACTCAGACCGATTCAGCGTGCCCAGCCTCCCATCTTGACAAAGTATGCAAAAACCTTTCTGGAAAATTCAGTCCCACTGTTACGAATCATGCACAAGTATCTGTACCCTTCATACTTTTGTGATCTGTAAAAAACGGTTGCATTAAATTATGCCTTGCAATTTGATGGATTTCATGCATTACACACGACCTGAGATAAATGAACTTACAGAAGGCTTCCGTAATAGCCAATCACATGATGCTACACCTAATTGGTCTAAATTGTGAGGGTTAAATGACCTTGACAAGGAACACATCAGTTTAATTTATTGAAACTGTCAATTTACAAAGCACCTACATGTGGAAATTTATTCACAAGAGGACAAAATTTGAACAACAAACCACAAGATATAAGAACATTATAGTCCAATTTTGAGGAAACTTACCAGTTCTTGAACCATAGATAGTGATATTTTCTGCCCCAGAAGACTAAGCTGATCCAGCATCATCTCAGCGTCCCGGAGTGATCCATCACATGCTGATGCAATAAGTTTGAAGGCCTCTGCATCAGCATCCATACCCTCCTGCAGTGCAAGGAATTGCAATCTAGTTATGATCTCGCTTTCTTTTATTTTGGAAAAGAGGAACTTCTGACACCTTGAGGCAACTGCATGAGGCAGCTGTTCCAAGCTGTTGGTGGAAAGGATGAACACAATATTTCTGGGAGCGCCTTCCACAACTTTAAGAAAAGCATTCCAAGCCTCACTTGACAAAGCATGGCACTCATTTACAATGTAAACTCTGAATTGACACGACGAAGTCCTTGCAAAGTCATGCAATAGTGTCTTGATGCCTCTTACTCCATGGTTCCCTTCAACATTGACCTCCTTAATAAAGGAAGTCTTCCCAAATTTCTGTGCTAAACATTCTCTGCAAGAACCACATGGCCTCTGTTCCTGTGAAGAAAGGCAATTTAAAGCTATGGCAAATACTCTTGCACATGAAGTTTTCCCTATTCCTCGGGGACCATAAAAGACATACAAAGGTGCAACCCTTCCTGTTGACAGTGCATTAGAGAGAGCTTGTGTAACTAAATGCTGGCCTACAATGTCATTAAAAGATTTTGGCGTGTATTTCTGACTTAGGCTATGATGCCTATCCTTGCTGCTTGATAGTCCTCCCTTTAACACCAGCTTTGCCCTCCTTACAGGGTGAATTCCAGAAGATCTTGTTTCATCATGTCCTCCATTTTCTCCTAAGCCATTTTCACTTTGACTGCCCCAGTCAAATAGGGTGGCTGGTTCAAGCAAAGGAAGACTTTCTGAATCAGTGTTGAAGGAAGTGTCTGAAAATTCTGAGGTTGTGGCAGGCATGGACTCTCCAGAAGAGCTTCGAAAGTCTCGAGGCCATATGTTTCCCACTTTCCTGGTGACAGAATCTGAAGCTCCACAAGAAAGACTCTTACCTGCCATATCGAAAATATTCTTTCCTTTAGTGTGAATTCTGGACCAATTCCAAGGGATCCCACATCCATTATGTGGCAGCTCTGAGATTTCCAGCTCATCATTCCCTCCAGATGCTGTTGCGCACGTATCTGTTATTGGAGAGGATCTCCAATTCCCTCGGTATTGAGAAGATGTGGTTAGGTCAGTATATAAGAGCTCTCTCCCCTTATTTATCCCAATAAATGGCGACTGCAAGTAAGGTATCTTACTTCTTTGAACCTTCCTCTTTCTGTACGCAGCGACATCCCTGTTCCATGGCTTTGATTGACCCGTGGAATCAGAACCAATAGGTGATCTTTCTCTTTGGCTCTCAATGGAGCCCACTTCTGCCACCTTGTCTCTGCTTGAGGTTGTCTCCTTGCTTGGTTTTACACGTTTGCCACCCAGCATCCGACCAGCACTCTTTGATGACAAGCCACTGTATCCTCCATGTTTCTCAACATTATCTTTCTTGGATTCATGCAACCTTTGTGATGGCCCTATCAAGTTGTCACTATGCAGGGCATCTCCTTTCATTCCAGATGCAATTTCTGTCTCTTTTTTTGAATCCAGGTTTCTTTTCTTGCCTGGAATTTGATAAGGATGTGAACGATAGAGAGCTTGATCCTTTATGTAGGGATGGCTCCTTTTTTCAACTAGCGTACTATCTCCATGCCTAATATCAGCCCAACCCTCCCTCCCACTCAATCCACTTCCGTCTGTGCTCTGTCTAGCTGCATTGCCACTAAGGTCTGCTAGCAAGGCAATTCTTTTCAAAGTTCTAGCGTCATGATCACATATGGATGCCTTATGTGTGAATTCATTCTTCCCAGTTTCTTTGTCAAACTTCCTCAAGATAGATCCTACACTAGGAGACCTCCATGATGGGCTAGTGGAGGGATCCCTTAAAGAACGAGATTTCTTAAGAGCAGATAGCTCCTTGATTAAAGACACTTCCAAGGGGTGTCCCAATTCTACCTTCATTTTAGTCTTCTGCATATATTGATGATGCTTCAAATGTATGCAATTTGTCAGATGGAGGTGTTTTTTCCAGTGACTCTGGGCAACGTTCTCTTTTTTGTTCCAAATCTGAGCAGCCCTTCGAGTTTTCCTTATCATGACCACAGAAACACAACAGAGGGCATTTGTGGGAGCAACTTCAGAAAATGCTAGGAAGCCACTGATAGGATGAGAGGTGAGAACTGAAAAGATAGACACGTAGAGCATGCACGCAGAGGACAAAAGTATAAGATTCCGCTGCATTGAGTAACGTGCACGATATCCACCGCTTCCCATGCAGGAATCTCATTACGGGGCAAAGAGAGACTCATTGGAATGCAATTCAGAGTGGAGCAGTTTAACAAAACACCACTCATTTTTTACATGAAGCTAAAACACGTGCAATTCATTCTACAGACAGACTTAAACATCAGCTGGTACCGATGCAGATCTACCCGTCTTGCAAGTGAAGAGTAGATAAATTCTCTGGGGCTACGAACAGAGTTGGGGAGACTCGTCATAGGTCCTGCCGTAGAAAGTCTCCTAAGAGAAGGGAACGCCGAGAAGTCGTCAATAGCACCATCTTCCAGAGGACACGAAACCGCACCCGGAAACTCCAAACGACCATGATTGTAGCTAACTCGATGCGACCTGCAGCTTCACCGTCACCCTGTCTGGAAAGGCTCTGTAGAGCATCGCTCTTTTCATCACAGTAAGCAGCCGATTGGGGCTATCTGGCACGATGAAACCAACCAATGCGCAATTTTATTTTGCTCGAGAAAGCAGTGTGCGTGCTTGAGTAGCGATTGATCTTCCCGTAAAACGTGCTCGAAAATTCAAGGCTGCCAATCTCATCACTTAAGCTAGAATGCTTTTCGGTGACCGTTGAAGTTCAAAATCAAAGCCCATCAAATAATCAGTCGGCGTTGATGCGCATTCAATTAAGCAGCAGAAATTGTTGGATCGCCGAAATTTCAGAGATGAAGCCCAGCTTTAAAATTGCGCTGTGCCAGTAAAAACCTCTTGATCGCCTTCTAGAGGACGTACAAACGGTAATTGAAACGGATAGCCGTAGAGGTACACGCATGCAGCGCTTGGAGAGTCATGCACGCTCTGAGGGACTGAAGGTGAAATGAGAGCATCTGAAAAAGATCATTGAAGGATTGGGTGGTTGGGTTGGGATTCGAGAAAAAAGGGATCATGAAGGGGAGTGATGGATGGAAAAAGCGGAAGAGCCATGAAGCATAGGAGTGGGAATCTCGCAAGAGCGAGGGACAGTCCTAACAGTCGGCCACCCAGAATGTGCGGGGGGAAAAGGAGGGAGGTAGAAGGCAGTTAAAGGCGGAAGGACCAACAAAAGCGCAGGTGAAAGGGAGGAGATGAGCACGAGGGGACCGCGGGAGGACAGAATGATGGAAATGAGGAGGCCAACGCAAGCAACAGGCGTGTTGGGAGACAAAGCAAAAAACACTCAAATTTTGCAATTTGGAAGCTGCGCAGGAATAGATGCAAGCTCCATCTCTTTCCTTCCCTCTTTCTCCATCTTCTTCTCTCATTCTTGCATCAAGCTCAGCTTTTGCTCGCTCAAATTTTGCAATTTGCACGAGAGATGCAAGCTCCAAAGCTTGGCTTTTGCTAAGCAGAGTGTAGTAGGGAGCTGTGTTGTTGGAAGATGGGATGCTATGGAGCTCCAGGGATGGTACCTTGCATCTCTTTGCAGATTTGTGATTTCAGAAAGCCTGCATCTTTTGGGATCTCTCTCTGGTTTTTAAGTCAAAGGGCTACAGGAAATGCATATGGAGCTACAGTGATTCTTTGCAAGCCTGCATTGTCTCGACATGCTCTTGCTCCATGCAATCCTCTCCATCTTCTTCTCTCTTTCTTGCATGAAGAGCAAAAGCTTTGCTCAAATGCTGCTAGAGATGCAAGCTCAAAAGCTTATAGCTTTTGCTAAGCAGAGTGTAGGGAGCTATATTCTTCTCTCATTCTTGCATGAAGGGCAAAAGCTTTGCTCAAATGCTGCAAGAGATGCAAGCTCAAAAGCGTAGCTTTTGCAAAAAAGTAAAGTGTAGGGAGCTATATTGGAAGATGGGATGCTAGGCTATGGAGCTCTGTTGGAACATGGGATGCTAGCCATGGAGCTGCACTGATGGTGGCTTGAATTTCTTGCAGAGTTGCATAAAAGCTTGTGCTCTCAGAAAGCTTGCATCTTTTTGGGAATTTCTCTCTGGTTTTAAGTCAAAGGGCTACAGGAAATGCATATGGAGCTACAGTGATTCTTTGCAAGCCTTGCAATTTTCTTTCTTTTGAACATCTTCTTCTTTCCATTATCTTTCTCTTCTGCTTTCCTTCGTCATCCCACTCCTCCCTCCTGCAATTTCCAACCATGCCTTCACCTTTCCGTCGGAAGTCCTATTTGGCTCCTTGCAATTGCTGCTACTAAGTTAAAAAACCCATCCCCACTCTGTATAATCACATGAACATTTCTATCACTCTCGGCGCGCAGACTATACGCATCACGACCAACATTTCGCCTGCTCATTGCGAGCAGACTTGTTGGTTTGTGTTGTGATGCTGTATTTGTGTGTTTAGTTCCTCTGATCGACTTAGGATGAGTAAAATTTGGCTTACTGCTAAGAAGTAAGAAATAACCGCTCCTTCATCCCTGGTTAAACGCTTATCGAGCTATATTGTATCTACCATGGTTGAAAATTCGCAGCGGCTTCATCTCCTGCTCACTTGCTTTCAAGGCTACTCAGTATCTCTATCACTCGGATTCACTCCCCGTCCGTGCATCCATCGGCCCTTAACTCCTTCCCCCCTCGCAACCGCTTGCCAGGTTCAGGATTCAGGAACCCAATACGACCCGGCGCGTCGCGGGCGCTTCAGTAATAATTGATCCGACACGGCGGATCTACGATTGGCAGCCGACCCACGCAACCAAAACCATCATTAGAGCCGTAGGAACAACAGCGTGAGCCGGATTCCGAGACAGGCCCGACGATCCAGAGACCCGAATCGCTGCAAAAAGCGGCTGGGTGCCACGTTTGTGGGCGCATTTCGGGCTTTTCAAAATGCGGCTTTCGTTCTGGGATTTTTCAAGAACGGCCTTTTTTCATTTGTGCAGCACGTCGGGACTCGTGTCACGTGTGCGCGGGAGCGCCTGTTGAGCCGTGGCACGCTACTGCGAGACGCAATAAGAATCGGCAGGATTGCACAGACATCCGGATTCGCAGGGCGCGCGCGCACTGATCTGAGAGCTCGAGGGTGGTTTGGTTTCATTGGGACTTGGAAGGTGCAAAAATTTTGGCGATTTGAGAGCTACAGAAAAGCTTGCCGGCCGCGGCTTTGACGGAAGCGTCTTTCTCAGCTATTTTGGCGGTGATGACGTGAGAGGCTCAATTTGGTGACGTGAAAAGGAGGGCCCGCTAAACATAGTGGTTACCGCTAGATATAGTGGTGCCTACGTGGAGCCCAGTCGGATTTGCTGATAAAAGACAGTACGACAAACACACGCGCGCCTGCTGTCGTGTCCAGGACGTGGCTCCTGTCAAAGGTGGGTCCCACGTCGAGCTGTACGTACACGTGGACGTGTTGTACAGGGGATGTGGTTGACAGCGGGGCCCTTTTATATTCCGCACCTGCTTTCGTGTCGTTGACGTGGTACGATCGTGTTCGGGACAGCATCACAGGGTTCGTGGACCCCCCTCTTATGGGTCCACGTAACGCTGTGCATTAGCGTCATTTTGGACCTTTTTATTATTTAATTGTGAATGGCGGGCGGGGCAAGCAATGAGCAAGTGTAGCGTGGCAGCGTGGCACCTGTGGGTGGGGTCCACGTGGCAGAGAATCCAAGTCAGCGTGCACCTTGAAGCAATCGTCCGAAATTGAGCTGAACGAAGCGTACAAATGACAAATTGTTTTTTTTTAAGACATTATATCCAAATAAAAAATGCTCTTCAACATGCCGAAATTTCAAGGTGGGGTGGAACTATTTTTCTTTTGTCTTGAGTCTCTCTTTTTTGGCCTCACGGTCTTAGTGAGTGTTCATTTTGAAAAGCTAAAATGATTTTGTGGGATTTTATTAGGGGAAAACTAAAATAGGGGGTTCCTTTAAATTTACACGTCATGCCTAATGAATGTTATTCATCTTTTTCCCCCAAGGTGGGCATAACACTAAACATAGCAAAGATGGAACATACCCATGCAAAAGAATGCAGTTTTTAATGTGGGAGGGAACTTGGAAGGCCATATCTCTAATATTTTGAGAGCTTTAAAAACTTCATGGTGTGATTTTGTATGTATGTGTTTATACATATACACATATATACACACATATTTACATAAGTTCACCCCATACATACTTTTTTGGCGAAATCACATATATACAAACACACAAGTGCACCTGCACACACATACTCACACTCATATAACTACATGCAACATATATACATACATAAACACATTACATAACATTTCGTGTGAACAACACATATTCTCTCTTTTTTTTGTGAACAACACATTTCACCCTTGGGTTCTCCCTACTTGCTCATTATTTCTTGAGAATTTCTAAGCACGATGGGTCTGAAGGAGTGGATGTTTTGGAATAAATTAAGTAGAGTACCACCCCTACAGAGCTATTACCAAGCGTGCCCACTTGATGTATTTGATATGCAAGGCATCTTAAGGGAAATCTTGAGGTGGTGATATGTCTCAGATGCTCTCAAGATGGGGAGGTTACATATAGTATTCCTTCATAAGGAGGCTACTGCTCACCTTCCTTTATGATTTATAATAAATCTTTTCTTTCTTTCCCACCGTCCCCCCCCCCAAAAAAAAAGATGGGGAAGCTTAATCTTTCATCATTGGGAAGCTTCAAAAGCTTCCAGTGATAGAGAGAAGGCCATATATCTCTGATGATTCTCTTGCTCAGAAAGCTTCACAAAAAAACCGTCCAACTTCCCCAGTCGAAAATGCAATGAGGTTGAGGGGGCCATAGAAGACCTCAGAAAGCAGGAGAAGACACAACTTTCTTCTCGGAGGTCCACATGGGCTCTTGAGAACAAGTGCACATTCCACATGTGTTTCTCTCTCTCTTTCCCCATTACTTTGCCTTTCCCGAGCTAATCACCATGTAAAAATGGCCGCCAGCCTTGAGACCCTTCTACATTTGTATATATACATGCTGGCCACGTGAAAAAAGAGCAAGGTACCACCCACTTTGTCCATAAACTTTTCTGCAAGCTGCGCCCATCTCAACCGATTCTAGAAAACTGCATGACATTTAGTTGTTTTTGTGGCGCGTGCTCTCTGATAACCTCATTGCTTCAATTGTTTTTACAATAGGCAACTGCCTTCTCGCATCGCTTTTCTTTCGGCTTTCAATGGCCTCTCAGCTCTCAATGAGCTTCCCATCATCGCCCCACCAATGGCAGCACCCATTCCTCCTCCCCTACCTTGCTCTTCGTGCCACCTTTCCTCCCTGCCCTCGTGCTCCTCCTCTTGCTTCTTATCAACGTTACGCTCGATGCCCATTACGCCCGTATTCAAAATCTCCGATTTTGTCCGGTTTCCCATTTTCAACGATGCCCTGTTTTCGTTAACATATTGTAGATCATGCACGACATCCGGGTACTAGTAGGCCGGCGAACGACGCAAAGTGTAGCGGTCCCTTCCATTTTTCTGTTGTTTTTTAACAAATCTGATGAGGCTGTGTTGTTCCCAAAGTTTTGCACTCAAAGCCATGGCTACGAATCACAATCCAACCGGTTCGCATCTGAACTTGCGCGGACAATAATACCCACCTTCGGTCGGCGAAGAAATTACAGAACGTAAGGCTGTAACGTTTGCCGAGAAGGCGGTCGATTCAAGTGCTTGAACGAGCAAGTCTGTTAATCGAAAGTTGCCCTTTCAAGCCCAATCAGAACGATGGCTGAGGTTTTAACCCCTAATAAGTGTGAAAAGAGGTGGTGAACTTGTGATTGGTGGGCACCTACACTCACAGTGTGGATGATGGGAAAAGCGCAACACAGAATTTGATTTAAAAGAGTCGCAATGCACATATAGTGCACTCATAAATTTCGACAAACAATGAGTATGTTGAGATACCATCTTCCAAGGACATACTTATTTATACTTCCATAAATGAATGACAATGTAGAATGGACCTATGCAAAGGACTAGTAATCAATTCAACATGTGATGAGTCTAGTTCAAATACACCTCCGTAATGTCCTTATTTATACTTGCATAAATGAATGATAATGTAGAATGGACCTATGCAAAGGACTAGTAATCAATTCAACATGTGATGAGTCTAGCCCAAATACACCTCCGTATATCTCTGTATATATTTTAAATGGTGATGAATGTATTACCAATGTTGTATCCTTTTAGCATTAGCCCTTCAGAATCTGACTTGATTTTGGCCAAAATCCCTTATGTAGATTCTCTTCTTCCACCCAACAAGTTTTGGGTTCAAGGTATGAAGGTTTGGGGTTTTCCATATTTCAAGCATCTTATGTAGTTGTACAAAGAGCCCATGGGTACTTGAGGCTACGTATTGGGCCCAGTAGCATTCTCAAAGGAGGTTACTGTGTCCTGTCTCGCAAGGGGCCAACCCGTTTATTGAGGCAGAATAGGAAAACACAAAATCAAGAAGAAGAAGAAAAAATATTCTTTCTCTTTAGAGGGGGAAAAGGGTGACAAGACTCAAACAGACGAGTCAAAATCTTATTATTTTTTTCCATACTTTTAGAGGGGGGAAAGGGTGACAAGACTCAAGACAGATGAGTCAAAATCTTATTATTTTTTTCCATACTTGTAGAATATCCGTAGCCCTCTTGAAGCTCATAATTTCTAAGTTATACATAAAAGGAACTCAACAATTATTTAAGAATACTAGGCAACAAGATCAAAGGCTAGGTGTACTAAGTATCTACTTCTAAGAGAATTTTTATCTAATGAGGAGAGAGTTGGAAGGGTATTGGGGAAACAATGAGACTCTTATTAACATCCTTGTCTGATCTATGGCCTTTACCATCCCTTAAAGTGACATTTAAAATAATGCAATTCCTGAGCGTTGAAATTGAAATTCTTTGCAAATATACACAAATATAGTGCCCCTACGATACAAGAATTACATGCTTTGATTTTCAAGTAACGATATCATCATTACTCATCTTATAATAAGAGCACAAGCATTGCAAGTTTTGTTTTTCATTTTGTAAAGTAAATTAATTTAATTGCTTCTCAAAGTTATTGTCTAATTTCCATCCCACTTAGCAAACTTTTAATGCTCTTCTCTATCCTCTATCCCTATTATTTCTTTGTTATTAGCCTTGACCAGTAATCCTCTCTCTTCCCATTCCACTTAACAAACTAGCAATTTTCTTCTTAATGCTCTATCTCTATTATCAGCATTGTCCAAGCAATCCTCTCTCTTTTCATTTTTTGTAATAGAGATACTATTCCAAAAAACTTTTACAGATGGCCACCATGTGATATCCAAGCTTTCCCTCACTACTTACTCTGAACCACAAGGGTAGCTTGGAGTACCCTCATCCAATATATAGCCATGTATTTCTCCACCAAGTGATCTGACCATAAGGAAAGGACTATACTAGCTTTTGCATCAAGTATCAAGGCATTGCTTGTTAACCAGATATGCCACTAGCTTGTCCAATTGAAAAAATGAAAGAAGGTTGAAGAGTTTGGGTTATCCAAAAACCAAATTTTTAATAATTATTGGCCTATTGGTCAATGGAGTCCAAATGTGAGAAAAGAATTCCCACATCTTTGTTGCCATCTGGACAATATGCAAGACGCTTCCAAGCATGTAGTACAAAACACACAATTACCGAAAGCAATTTGCCACGTTCACAATTGGTCCCAATGGGCAGGCCTTCAACTAGCATGCGCAAAATGAACACCTTCCCTTCATATGGAATCTTAGACCAAGCCTTGCAAAAGTTTTTCCTTCCACCAAGCCCTATTCTTTTGGGTGTGCCATACTTGATTAACCTTCTCGAGGATCAAGTGCTTATCTTTTATCACCATATGGTACACTTGATTTGTTGTATATTGGACTATGTCCTTTGGCATTTTAAATTCCCAATCTAACCAAGGTTGCTAATCCTCCAACTAAGGAATATCACCAAATGATGATCATGCAACCCTTACCTTCTCCCATAACTTTGCAGAGCCAAAAATATTGTCGGATTTTTTGAAATGATAATTGACGGCTTCTAAGGGGTAACAAAGCATCCCAAAATTTTGCTAAACCAAACCAGCCATTCTATTGAATTTTGGATTCTCAACCAATTTGTCAAGACACTCTAGAAGGTAGGAAGTAGCCAGTACCTGACCTGCCATAGGATTCAATTGCAACTCTTGATATGAGGGCTTCCATTTAGTATCTGCCAACACCTCCTTCCAAGATGAGATCATCTAGTGAGAAAGGAGAGGTGAAGCCACCTCCTGATCACTACATCCCTTCATGTACCATCAATCCTAGTCTTACGATGCACACATGTGACCTCCTAGTCTTAGCAACAAGGAACTTCCCTTGCACATCTTGCATAAATGACGATGGCTTAAGATGAGATTTCATAGCAATCATGAGTGTTGTGGGGTGCTCACTATAAAACACACAAAATTCCTTATAGCCATACACCTGTCCAACCATTAAATGTTGTTTATGATCCATAGCACAAAACATATCACATCGATCTTGAAACATTGTATTCCACATGCAATAGTTCTTAGATAATGAACACACACCTTTGATATTCCAAAGAGAAATCTTCATAATCTTTCTAAAAAAAAGTCCAATTGGTGAGAGGTACCACCTTCAACCTCTCTTTCCTTAAACTAGGATGGGTAGGTAGCATCTCGGTAGCATAGGGATGTCTATAGTTTACCCAACATACTTCTTTCTCATGTCTACAAAACTGATGCTGTATAAATTGCGAAAAAAATTTTAAATAGCATTGCCGGTGTATGCTTCGTAAGAATTATAATTTAAGTGAACAGTCCCTTCTTAGAAGGAGGGAATAATAATCAAGGATAGTGTAGCTAGTACATGCTTTGTTAGAATTGTAATTCAAGTGAACGGTCCATTGTTTGAAAAGTGTAGTTTTTTTAATTCAAAAGAAGCCACAAGAGGAAAAATTCTGGCTATGAACTATCAACAAAGGTAGACAATAGCAAGTTAAAGAGAGTAAGAGGCAATAACGAGTATGCTTGGAAATTGGTAGCGCACACATATTGGAAGCACCTCAAGATATAAAAGTAAATGGTGTAAGAATTTACGTATATCTTTAGAAAGAAATTGCACATTTCTTAAGAACAAGCAATTAAATATATTTCTATCCTAGTATGCAACATAATTATTATAACCACACATAGTGTGGACAGGAAGGCAATGCGCTTTCTTCCCAAAAGAATTATAATCCAAGAGAATAGGACTTTCCTTGGGCATCCTGTTTGAAAAAGTCCTATATATTATTGTCTTAAAGAAGGCTTGAATGAAAAATATAGTGGATGCATAAGATAGTGACATATTACCTTGATGTGGCAATCAATTGCCAATCATTCTTGTACTCATATTGCAATTCAAGAAATTAGTATCCTTCATATACACGCCACATAAATCCTGTCTCTTAAATACTTTGGAGGAAAGGTTTGAAAATTCCCTACCAATTAGGACCTATTACTCAAAAAATAACATGGTCCCTAATTTGTAAGATCGCCTCACGCATTCAAATAATTGAGAATGGGGAAAACATGTGTCAGGGTGAACTAAAGGAGTTACTGTGCATTTGTGGATGCCCAACATTTGGAAATATGAGCCTCAAAATTTGGCCTTAACTAAGTGTGACTTGTATCAACCTTAGTGCTTCATGGGGTAGGTTAGGACATGTTCTTTACATGAGTTATAGTAGTAGCATAGGATTCTTTGGGATGCCAATACTTAAGTTCGTTCATTGAACTACCAAATCTAGCACTCTAGTTCAAAAGAGGGTCGATTCTAAGAGAGAATTTATATTTGTTATTGAATGGGCACCCACTTGAGCATTGTCTTCCTACTCTTTTGACCTTTGAACTTCCTGCCATCTTCTTCCTCTTGCTTTTCTTACACAATTTATGACAAAACATCATGCCAGGTCTTTTTCCTTTAAAAAGGAGGGACCCATTATGTGTAAGTGAAATTGTGCCAGTACGATGACTAGGATGCAACCAAAGTTCCCATTCTATGTTGATGATCTAGTCACAATGAAATAGTACAAGGCCATTCTAACATTCAATAGTGCTTCCCAAAGACCTCAAATCAAAGGAACAACATGCATGATGTTTCTCACACAAAGATTGGAAACATCGTAGTCAAATTGTACACCTAGGTCGAGGTTAGATTGCTAAATGGAAGGCACTCATAACCAATGTGACCGGCACTTTGGACAGGGATTTCATGATTGAAGATATTGGGAGATCCCATGCTAGTCATACAACATGTTTCGAATGGGTTTCAAACAAATACTAGACATTAAACTAGATAATGAGATCATACTAGCTCTTGGATTAAGAGCTCAATAACTAGTTTAGTCATGTATAGTTGGAGGATGTCAAAGCAAGAGGAGAATGTCATGGTCAATCACCTAGTGTCTCGAGCATTTTAGCTCCATTTTCAACTATATTCAAGCAATAATATTGTATAGCTTTGAAAGCTTTGTTAAGACGAATCATGGTATTGTGTGTTGGTGCTTTAGTTCATCTAGTAGCCCTTCATTTCATTTGGGTGTACAAGGTAATTTTCATTTCTAGATGATGGGATATCCATTTCTAGATGATTGGGCAAGGGGGGGGGGATGCCTTGTCTAGCCATTGCCATTTCTAGATGATGAGGGGGTGTTGCCTCTATTTAAATCATTATCCAATGAATGTTAGAAAAGAGAATAGCTCAATGAGGAAGAAGAACTCAATGTGGTATAAAGTGGAGAGAGAAGGCAAGCATGTTGCCACAATCCTATTTAATATATGATTCTCCAATCACGTTGTATCTCAACATCCCGGCCTCCCTTTCAAAACAAAATGGAAGAGGAGTATTGCACTACCTCAAGTGATATAAGAATAGTAGAATCCTTTACCAGTTATGCTTATTACAAGATTTAGGTTACCAAGAAACATGGTAAGAATTGAACAACACAATACATAACTAGAGTAGTGTATTGATAAAAGACTGGAGACCAACACAAGTCTTCCACCCTCAAGTGATTTGCACATGAAATAATTGTGCTTCCACAAATATGCATGTTGCTTCTCTCCATACCATACTTCCTCCAACTCATGAGGATAGCAACACCTCCTCCATATGATAGTGAGGCAATTCCTTTCAAATGATGGTGAGTGTATAAGAAAAATGTGGGTAAGTCAAGGGAATTGTCTACTCCATTACAAATGTAGAGAATCATATACATGACTTTTCCAAGATACCTAAAAATTTGAGGATACAAAATTAAATAGACTCAACAAAATAAATCACTAGAGTATTAATTTCTCCAATTGATCCCTTTTTTTCTTTGTTATTGAGATCTCATCAAAATTATGCATGAGCCCATCATATAGGCTAAGCAAAATAATTGTGTGAGCAAGCTCATCTTCCTCTTCTTCAACTGCACTCTCTATATTAGGTGTCTCCCCAATAACATATGGCAATAAGCCCTTGATTACCAAGACGCTTTTAATAAGTGTTTTCCATAAATGAAAAGACTTTCCATTAAAGATCGCTTGGGCCATTGAATCCCACTGAAAAAGAAAAACACACACAACCAATATAAAGCACAAAGCATCTCCCTTTTAAGTGACCAAAACGAAATTGTAATAAAACAGTTAACATACTAGCTGACTGGTTGTAACCTTGTAAAGGAAAATCAGCTAAACTTTGTAATAAGGAAAAAAGGATTAGTCACCACATGTCAAAAGGTAATGAACCACCTTGAAACCTTAGACAAAAGAAATCTTTTGAAGAAATACTTCCCGGAAGATTTTTATGAGCAGGAAGAAACCAAAATTGATATGTCTTTTGTAAGAGGAGTCCCAATTATCCATAACAAAGAACTATAATAGTACAAAAGAACCTCTTTGATTGAGATACTTTAGAACTACAATGTAAACTATAGATGAACTTCCAACAAATTGGTAATTTCACCTCTAAGGGAAGCCATGACGAACAATGATAAATGCCTTCCTCAATTAAATATCCCGTAAGATTACCTTTATATGTCTAATAAATAGTCTCAATAGTCGATAACAAAAAGGAAAGTAGTTATATATAGAAAGGCAACTATAGATCTACAACATTTTTGTTGTATTAGTTCTAAGAAAAAATCATGATGCAATAGCAGTCATGTAAATGTATCCATTTAGTAACAAATGTGATGAACAACAACATATGTAAACACCTCCTGGGAACTAACAAATACTATTGATAAACCTTCCTATTAGCTACCCATCATAAAAGAAACTCCCTGGCAACTACTATGGATAGATCGGCAACCATGAAATTGCACCATTTCTATTCTATTTCACTACCATAAAATGGAATCACAAAGCCGTGAAGTCATACATCCTTTGCAATACAAGAAGGAAATAAGGAATCATCTTTTTTATTCAAGGATTGATAGAGAGCAAGAAAAGGTGTGCAACATATAGAACCAAAAGGTCAACTAGAGGCAAACATCATAGAAGAGAGCTATATAGTAGTTAAATTCCTACACTAATGCTATAACAAAATATCTACAATTAGAATGGGGCCTAAAAAGAGCCTTGTATGGAATATATATCCTAGGAGTATTAGAGAAACAATGCAAACCTCTTGCGGGGTCTCAAGGATCCTAACCCCCACTACCTAATGGATTAAGCCCCCAATTAAGCCAATCACCTTTACACACACCATGGGAGGAGGCAACAATGTATTTCAAAATTTGAAATTCAAACTTGGCTTTTCCTCTCTCATCTCCACTCCCTCAACCTTCCTCCTCCCATTCGTCCCACTTCTCACTCCCTTCTTCTCCCTCCTCCCTTCTCCAACATACCTACTCCTCCTCCTCCTCCTCCCCATCCTCCCACCATCAAAATCCCCCTCTGTCTCTCATCGCCCTATGGTTTAGTATGGGAGTAGAGGGAAAAGAAAATTATAATGAAGGCATGAAGAATTGAGACAAGAGAGAAGATACTATTTTAATGACGATAAGAGGGAAAAGAGAATTTGTTGAGAATGGTGTAAATTGCACCATAAGGTTATGGGATAAACCCTTACCCTAACCCTAACCCTAAGGGGTCCATATTATATTCTTAGTTTCTTTGGAATACAACTTAATGTATAGGTAGCTATATCATGTGCACTCCTCTCTCTCTCTCTCTCTCTCTCTCTCTCTCTCTCTCTCTCTCTCTCTCTCTCTCTCTCTCTCTCTCTCTCCACTTTATCATGGTATTAGATCACGACGAATGTTCCAAGTCTACAATAGATAGAAGGGCAACACACAAAGCTCCAGGGCTCACAACAACTTCAACAAAGGCAACAATCACTTGTCGGATAAGCAAGCCAACACCAAGATATGCCAACACACAAAAGCGCCTCCTAAGCCCACAAGCCTGAGCACACAATGCAACTCGATAGCTGGAACACTGCGACTCCATTCCAATGCCTAGATCAGCAAAAGGCGACTCCAGCAACCTAGCTGACGAGAATGACAAGAAGCTTCACACGCATACGGCCTCCAATGATGTGACTGAGCATACCAAAAGCACATCCAATGAGTTCCAAGACTCCAACATGCTTTGATGCCCAACAAGCAGCTCGTCTCCACAAACACAACTGCGCCTCAAACGACCCAAAGAATCCCCAAATGATGGTCTCTACAAGAACCACGAGTGACCAGAGGCAGATGCTCGACCCTACAACGCCAACCAACAACTACTAGCTCTTCACAAGTGACTCGTTCATATCAGCTCTACATCGACTACTTTAGTGACTCCAATAAAAAAGGGTGACTCACCACTAGGAACGTAGGAGAATGACAACTGCCATCCATTGACAAAAGCTCTTAAGTTTCCATTGGGGATCTCTAAGATTCTTGGAGCCACATGGCACAGATAACTCTGCCTTGTCACCGACCTTACCCAAAAGGGGCTAGGTCCAAATTTTGCCACATGGTAGGTCTACCACATCAGAGGCAGCCATGTCATCCCACTTGATCTACCACATCACCATCACAGTGCCTTTATGCCACATTGTCAACTTATCTAGAAGTGCCATATCATCCACTGAGTCATCGTATCTGCTATGTCATCACATCAGCCACATCATCAAGCCATATAGGTAGTACCACATCAGTGACAACTACCACATCAGCATCCAACCCAACTGCCATATTAGCTTATGCCATGTCACCTATCCATGTGGTAGTGCAACCTCACCTACCCACCACATCATTTGTTGTGCCATGTCATTTTGTGCTTGTGCCACATGGCAACACTTGCCACCTTAGCAATCCATGTCAAAATACCATGTGGCATAGTGCCAGACAAGCACATTCACCTCTTTACAAGCATGCAAGCATGCTACATGTGACTACATATTGCCATAACATCACTGCATCCACATCATCATTTTGGGCCCTCTTGTCATCAAAATTTGGCCATTCTTCCGAGAGCCATATCTTTTGATCCAAGTGGAATTTGGAGGAGCTCCAAAAAGCATAATTGCTTGACATCTCACACTCTTATGCAGTTGTCACCTCAAACTTCACATTTGGGATTTCCACTTTGTAGCATTTACTGAAACCTCTTCATCAAAACCCCTTCTGATTAGATTGCATCCTCTCCAAACCTAGCACTTAAAGTAAATCAATATAAAGTTTATTCTACTACTTTTCATCTCGATCGACATGTAGACTAGTTATAGGACTAACTACCTTAGGGGAGACAACTCCAAAGCAAGCAACTAAAGCCATGCCCAAAAATTCCTGATTAGTTTCCAACCGACGTCAATCCCTATGAAACCTATCATTGGTGGTCCTCTCACACATATCGATACCTGTTCCATTCTTTAACAGAGGGAAAATTTACTCTTGTCGAGTCACTTGGCAATTTGGGTTATTGATTTAGGACCGTTGCACATATTGCACTCACATGCCACCTTGTAAAGTCACTAGTTAACTAATTGCCAATGGCTTCTTGCATTACTTCTACAAGTCTTGTAAAGCCTCTGGCTACATTTCCCAGAAAAGGAACATGCAATTACATCATTAAATCGCATTATAAGACAAGTAAGCTATAGATTCCATCTGACGAGCACATAGACAATCATAAAATAATCATGGTAGTGACATCTAAAAAAGTAGAACTTTGAGAAGGTAGTAGCAAGCTCAATGATAAAAACTATGGCAATTGGAAGTCCGAAATGTTGAACATTTTTCAACTACAAGCCTTGTAGGACATTGTCACAGAAGATGAAAAGAGACCTGAGCCTACCTCGTTGACCCTCCTCTTACCACAGATTAACAACTAGAGCTCACAAAGCAAAAAAAAGAGTAGGATACCAAGGCTCGGATTTACCTTGAATATCATCAATTTCAATATGAAGGATATGATGATCCCCCTTCCTCATGGTTGGACCTCAGCTGTACTTGCTTGGAAGACTCCCGAGGGATTCACAAGAGGAAACTTATGAGATCACGTGAGTGTACAATAGGGGTAGTTTTTGAAATGAGGCATAAGCTTATACATTAGGGGTGGGGGCCCTTTTTATTTTTTCCCAATATTGAATTTAAGTTAGGGGGGCCATGCCATATTTAAGAGGGGGGGACATAGTATAGGCTACCTTAGGTAACTAGTCCACACAAGTTTTGTTTTGTGTATGGTTTTAAATAGTCATAGAAAAAGTAATCTAAATTTTCTTATTGTGTAATCTAAATGCTTGAGAAAGAACGTAGATTTAAGGAAAGGGGGAACATAATAGAATTTTGGTAGTATCTTATAAGCTTAAACAGGGGTGTTTTATCATCCTATGTGGATCTTAAATAGGGGGTTTTCTTGAAGTTCATGCACGTAGGTGGCGTCCCCCTTTACTGAAGAGTGTTCCAAATGAATTAGCTCCTGACTTCTTACTCAGATTAAAGGACCTTGGCAATCAGCTTGCATCACTTGGACAAGAAGTCAAAGAAGAGAGACTAGTCTAGCTTGCAACAATCAATAGACTTGGACCAAATTATGGGCAGTTTGTGACTGCATTAGTCACTCGAGGCACACCTCCATTGTTCCAACTCATGTCAAACATGCTATTAAGATGTAGTCTTAGGACAGATTTGAAGAATCATGACACCACCTTTAGAGCAAGAGGAGGCGGAAGAGAGCCGAACAGAGGAAGAGGCAAGAATTTTGGACACTCTAGCAACCAAGGCGAATGTCAGTACTAGGGTAGATAGTCTCCATCTTCATCAACTTAGAAAGTGGTTCTCCCACCCAAAGGGGGGCATGGAATTTGAGAGCTAGAGCCAACAAAGGAGAAAATTAGGGAAGTACTCCTAGATGAGAGGGAAACTGCAACAATTGTGGCATCCCAGGCCATTGGGAACTAGAATACAAGAAGAAGCAAAGGGATTGAGTCAATGCATGCTAGTCAAACAAGTCTCACAACTCTCACCAAGGCAACAATCATCAACAGCAACCCCCCCACTATGCCTATGATGAAGAAAAATCTCAGGGCTGTCAACACAAAGTTCTCATATCATAGTATGCTCAATCTAAGAAGTCCACAACCCAGGCATCAACAGATGAGGACACATGGAGGTATGACTCTAGTGCAAGAAACCACATGACACTTGAGAAGGAATGGTTCTCCAATCTCCATCCCAAAAAGAACTCGAGAGAGAACGTCGTGATGGGGGATGACAAACCCCACAAAATCAAAGGGATTTGGCAGCATACCCTTGCACAATAGTACAGGCACCATAGGGAGTATTGGAGATGTGTTCTATATACCCACAATGGCATAGAACCTTATCTCTATTGGACAGATGACTAAGAGTGATATGGAAGTCATATTCAAAGTATGTATGCATTGTGAGAGAGTTCAAGAATCCTAGATCCATCATTTCTCAGGCGTTAAGATTGGAAGAATGTTCAATATTTCTTCTACCATTCCAATCCAAAGAGCCCTAGCAGCTCATCATTACAGTAAGAATGCCTATATGAGTACATTGTGGCACAAGATCTATGGTTCACCTCAACTTTTGAAGCCTTGTATCCATAAAAAAGACAAGCATGGTACAAGGGCTTCGGTAGTTGTACTTTCAAAAAGATGTATACATTGAGGCTTATTGCATCAGTAAGTAGAACAAACGACCCTTTTCAACATCTTCAACTCAAAGTACCAAAATCATTCAGATCATGCATTCTAATCTATTGGCTCCGACTTCTATGTAGTGTCTTTGCAAGGCTTTGTACTTCATCTTCTTCATAGATGATTACTCACAGAAGACTCGAATCTACTTCTTGAAATAGAATTTTGATGCATTCAACACTATTAAAGACTTCAAAGCTTTGGTAGAAAAGCAGACTAGAAAGTACCTAAAGGTCCTTTTTTGTGACAATGGAGGTGAACACAAGTCTATAGAGTTCAATGCCTTTTGCAGACATTATCGCATTACATGTCAATTCACATGTAGATATACTTCTCAACAAAATTGAGTTGTTGAACAAAAGAATAGGATGATTAGAGAGTCATCTAGATGCATGCTCTCGATGAGAAGAATGTTTTGAGACATATTGGGACGAAGTACATGACACAACTATGTACTTAATGAACAGGAGCCCCACTTAGGCGAGGTGGCAAAGGACCCTGACTATTAGAGAGCTACTCCTGTTGTGGTAGCAAAGGAAGAGAAGAAGTCAAAACATGAAGAAGAGTCAAACAATAAGGACTCCAATTGGACTGTGGTGAAGAGACAAATCATAATGTAGCAAGGACATGCAACATGCAAAAGATATCAAAGGGTTTGATATAATGTAATGGCACCTACCCCCTTAAGGAGATGTGAACCATTGTAAAAGTTGTAGGTAGTACCCAATGGAAACATTAGAAGGAAGCTCATGGATATAAGGTCCTAGAGTTGTTCGAGTTAGGAGACTAATGTGCATACAGTTTGACTTTTGGCCATTTGTATTTGACTACCTATTTGGCATAAAATAAGATTGATTCCCATATGTGTGCATATCTCTCCTCTCTCTTTCTATTTGTAATTTTGCAAAATTATGTGTTGTGCATTTCCCCCTTGTAGATTTTATCATCAAGGTGGCTGGAGGATCATATCTTGGATAGGATTGTGGAGATTTGGTTGCCTAAATATTAGATGGAACCTAGTGTATTTTGTGGAATAGACAAGGATCCTTATCTTGAAAGGATGAAAGCTAATGCTCAGCTTCTAATGATCATTCCATATTGTTTGCTCTTATCCTTGTCTTCTTTTTCCACGTTATCACATGTTGAGTTCCTCTTTTGAGTCATTGAGCACTCCTCTTTTTTGACATGGTATCAGAGTGTAAGGCTCTTCCCTCTTTCTCTCCTTCTTCTGCTTTGTATTTTATTTTCTTTAGCCCATTGGTTGCCTCTCTATTGCCTATTCTGTATAATTTAAGATGTTCTTGAGGCATCTTTCATACAACTTTCTAGTAGCTATACTGGTACATTTGCAATTGATTATCAATTCTATTGAATAAATAGATGGATCTTCCATGCACTTTATGATTCATGACCAAATAACAATTTCACATTGTCAAGGAGTAAATATTGATAATGCCATGGGGCTATCCACCAATAGCAAAATTTCAAGATTGATAAAAGGGAAAGAAGTGGAGCGAGCCTTTTAAGCATAAGAAGAAATGATGTCCACTAGAGGATGAGATAGATTAGACTCATGGTTCAAGACTAAAACTCAAATTGGTGGAGGAAATGCTATGAAGTGAGTTGCACCAAGGTTTAAGGAGGGCATAATACTATTGCGAGAGTAAGATGGGCCATAAATTGAAAAAGGGAAACGTGAAATATTTCCCAAAGTCCATGATAGAAAGGAAACATGGGATATGCCAAAGATTCCCTAAGGTACTATTGGGGGAGTAGCTATGCCAAGGTTAAAGGGCAACATAATACTATTGGGGAAGTGGTATGGGTCACAAAGTGGAGAAGGGCTACATTGAAGATATCTCATAATACACGATAGTAGAGGCAACTAGGGATATGCCAAAGATTCCCAAAGGCATGATTTGTGATGCCATTTTTTTTAACATCTAGCATAATAAACTACTATAAAAGAGGTGTCCCAAAGAAATTGTGGTTGTTGATTATGAGTCACAGAGTGTTTAGTAAATTGTGGTCATTTACATATTTACAAGATTTCTCAAAATTCATGATAGGAAAGGAAACAAGGGTACATCAAAGATACCCTAAGGTAAAATCTATGATGCCATGGTTTTTACATCTACCATGACTATTGTACATAGCAAACTAAAGATTGAGCTCACATCTTTTTAGACATTGTCATTGCTAATTGTGAGTGTTTAATAAATTGTGATTGTTTATTATAAGTGGTCAATTAAAAACAAGATGAAATATTTGAGAATGATTTTTAAGAGGAAAAAGATAGCAAAACATCACAATTATGAGGATAATAACAATTAGGGCATTCCTACAAGGACATACAAATGATTGACAATTTAAGAATTACAACTATAATTCTATGAATTGATGGTCGCATGCGAGAAAATCAAACTCAAGTTTGATGAATTTTGAACCATACCTCTTTAAAATTTCATCTTTTTGGATCATTTCTAAAATGAGTCTAAGATTTGTTAAAATATAAATTGGTAAAATTTGTTAATGCCATTTCTAAAAACACCCAAAATTTTGAAACTGAGGAAACAAATTGCTATATTATATTGGGGATCACATGTCCTCAATTACATATTTAAAACTATGAGCATGCTATAGCCTTTTAGATTATTATAGATTCTATAATGAGTAACTTTGAATGTTAAATGCATAATCCAAATCAACAATACCTCATTATCCGTACTATGAGATGAATTAAAAAACTAGTTCTTAAAAATTAGCTAAGATAATCAAAGTACTGTCAGATAAGGCAATATGATTGTCATGGAAGAAATAGAGAATATTATTTAGGACTTAAGCTTTTACTAGGTTCCCATTTTTGAGTGAAACCAAGTTATGCTTTGAAAAAAAAGACGCCTTTGAATCAAATTCATTTATAAAGAAGGATTAAATTTGAATGGAGATGAGTAAAATTGTGCATAAACTTCCTTTTTTCAGGAATGATAATGTTTTTGAGTTTTAATATTTGTGAATTTTTTTGTAAAGGGTTTGGCCTCTTGAGGGGATGGCTGCTACGATAACAAGATGGGTCAAACAACTTATGTGCCAACACACAGTTCTTGAATGAGAACACAATGATAAGGTCGAATGGTGAAGCATGAGCCCGAGATAACATAGTAGCCAACAAAACTTGGAATGGAAACAAAGGAGACCAACATATTTGAACAATGAACTGGAAAGTAATAGCTGAAACCCAAAATAATTACTAGAGTTTATGGAAGAAATACTACGCTCAATGTCATCGTGGAGTCTACCACTCAACACCTAGATCATGTGAGCAAGAACTTCTCATGCAAACCAAATTGGTAGCTTTTACAATGAGGCATGAAGCCCTTTAAATCCTTTCCTAAAAATGACATGGGATGGACGTTAGGGTGAGAAAGCGTGATGAGGTTCAAGATGTCTGACACAACTGCCTTGAGGCATAATTGTATATAACTACCTAACCAAACTGATTGCAGAGTCATAATGACTCTATTAGAGGAGGCTTCCAACTAGGACTTGGACGACTCCTACTGGTCAGAGATACTGGTGTTATTAGATTGGGTTGACTGGAAATAGTAGGAGGGACAAATGGGTAAGGCTTTGGCATACCCAAGGGAACGGATGCAAATCCGAGAACTCATAGGCCTGAGAGAAGTTAGAGGCAATGGGAGTAGATTAAAAAACTACTTATACCAAAACAATATATACCTCTACTTAGGTAGAGTGTGAGGGAAGAAAACACTAAATGACTTGTACGGTGTATAGGAGTCATAACTAACTCAAAACAGTGCTAAATCCCTTTGTTCCTTGGTAGGTCATAACATCGGATGCTAGGGGCACCAAGCAACATTCCAAGGTTAGAGAGAATTCAACTTGATAGGTCCTTCTCCTACCCATCTGGCTAAAGGCATTGCCTTGGCACCCTATTGTAATAATTCAAACCGCCAAGGGAAGGAGGAGTTTTTAGGCAAGAGAATGAGCACACTACTCTTAGCTCAATTTCCTCAAGCCCTTGTGAAGCCATTCAATCCAAACTACACTCCAAGGGTATCTCTTGCTACTGAACGCATGGCTTGGAAAAGATACTCTGGCTATGGCGATAGAAACCATCATCTTTTGATGGATCTTGTTGGCCCACAAGGATTGAGTCAAACATTGGAGGTATGTCTGCAATACCCTCCAACATCCCTCAAAGTCTTCATCCATCCACGACTCCTCACAAAGTGCTGTTTATAATGATCTCATCCACCTTATCCAGGATGGGTAAGCAGCCTTGCAGCTCCCTTTGGCACTTAATGATTGGGGTGAATGGTGTTCATATTCTCAAAAGTCTTAAGCCATTGCTCAAATCTCTCCTGGCAATCCTGGACCTAACCACTATGCCTCAGTCAGTTGTTGCTTCTTGGTGAATGAGTTGGGTATTCGTTTTGGCTCACTGGGCTTGAATACCATCTCCATGGCTATCTCATTGGCCTTGCCTCTGACCTCATACCACGATGTGGTGGTTTCCATGTTTGATCGGCCAGGTCTTAATGATGCCAAGGTGGAGACTATTGTAGTCTCTTCGTCCAAGCCACTCTGGATAATGAATTGATCTGAACCTTCCACCACTTTAATTGCAATATCCCAACCCTTGCCCTTCGACTAGGACGCAGCTATCCTTTCCCTATTGGCATGCTTGTGGAGCTCCTTACTCATGGCCTTAACTGGGCCCTTGTGATCAGATTCAGTGATATTGCAGATACTTCTCCCCTTTCAATACTTAGTAATTTAACATTGAAATTTGGGTCAAGAGCCATTCTAGGGGTCTTTCTCATAGGGCAATCTTTATAGAGATGATCTACTCCACAACTAGAACACAATGGGGTGTTTGAATTGGTTTTGGTCGGACCAGGTGTGGGATCATCCTTGTATGTGCATTCCCTAAGAAAGGGAGGCCCTTGACATTTATAACAGGCTATGGCCTAGTTAGTAATAGTTTTGTATTGACACTCACTAGCGTGGTGCAGAGACCTTGGCAAGTATAACACTAGGTTTCTAGCTTGCAATTCATTGCACTCATGTGCTTGGCTCATTGTATTATAGGATCCATTTGATACATCGAAATGTACTTCTCGTTCTACATTACATAATGATTGATCTGGCTGGTTTGATACATAGGACACTGTGGGGGTTAAAGGTCACTGTGCCTTTACCTTGGTTATGTACAATACTCAAACACATATATAAATAAATGTAAAAGAAGATTAGGGTGTTCTGCACCCACCAAAACTTGTGTGGCTCTCTATTTTTCTCTCTCCCTCTTCCGTTCCACTTTCGTTGAGAGCACTCTCACCTGGTATCAGAGCCCGGGTGATCTAGTTGACCATGTGTGAATGCCTAGAAGCTCAGTAGCTCTGTGGGAGGAAGGAGAAGCTCTGTGGGTGATTTTACTTGCATTTGAGTATGCAAAGATCTTGAAGGAACCTTTGGAAAAGTCACTTTGGTTTTGCGAAGTGGTTTTGAGAGCCTGTTAAGTGTTTTCAAAGAAAAAGTCATTTTTTAAGCTTTTCCCTATTCCATTCGATGACAGAGACTCCGTATTGACTTGTAGAGGCAACTATTGCTTGCTTTTGGTGTCCACTTCACTTCAGGAGCTTGGAAATACCTTCATTCTTGAATCTGGGATCCTTTCATTGGATTTCTGACTCATTGTGTCAGTTCCTACGTTTTTCTGCCCGAGTGTTGGAACTCAAGTTTGGAGCAAGCATTTGTAGATCTGTTAGTTCCCGTGGACTCAAGAGGTCCTAAAACTTCTATGCTGCTCATCATTTGCACTCCGGTGGAGTTTACAAATAGTTCTATTTCCAAAAACGTTTTTCAGTCCGTGTTGGACCCAGTGATTGAGACCACGGTTTCCAAAACCGTCTGTCCCATTGAGTTCCGGATGCCTAAAAACCCCTATGTGTCAGTTCTTGCATGATTCGATGGAATATTTTAAAAGTTATAGATCTCTGTGTATTGGATTTCGTCTCTCTGTTATGCATTTTTCATTCTAAGGTTTTGAAACCTTAGATTTATGCCACATGGCAGTGGATAAATGTTGACTCCCATTTCTCACTCATCGGTTGGGATTTTGAAGTTCCAGCAGAAGAGAGATATTTGCAGATTTTCTTACTGAGTCCGATTATGCAATAGCACCCATTTTTTGAGGCATCTCAGGTTCTATTTCTTTCTATTTTCAGTAGCGGTCATTGCCATGGGACCATGAATTCTTGAGCATACCTTATGCAGATCACTCTGGTTGTAGTTTGAGCCATGTGCGCTCATTTGTGGTGTGCATTGGGTTGCAGTGGATGATTTATAGGCCATTTGGAAGCATTGCGATCCTTATTGGATGTGCTGATAGGCCTAGATTGCCTTGTGGGATGCTATTTTTTATGGACGTTTTGCACATGGATGCTATTTTATGCTGAGGGATAGCTTTGACACATTGTACATCATGCACTGATAGTGTTATGCTCTCTTGGATGAGATATTATTGATGCATGTGCCCATGGACGGTGTTTATGCTTGAGCCATTTGGCACTTATTGGCATTTTGGATTGCCATTGTAGTTGGCATTTTATTTTGGGCCAGATTTGCTCATATGGATGCATAGTATATGCACATGAGTCAGATGCATATTTTGATGCTTTGAGCTTTGAGTTTTGGTGATATTTCACTCTATTGTGGCATACACATTTGGGTGCACCTAGTATTTGGTGTGATTCTCTCTTGCAGGCACTAGCATTTGGGATTTTGCTTCATTTGCATCATGGCATCCTCTTCCATGTCTGAAAAGGAGTTTTTTAGCATTTAAAAGTTTGATGGTACAAACTTTTCTTTGTGGAAAGAATAGATAAGGGATGTGCTTATTCAAAAGAAGCAAATTAAACCCTTGGCAGGGATTGAAGCTAAGCCTGCAAATATGTCTGAGGATGATTGAAATGAGTTGGATGCATTAGCAAAGTCTACTATTAGACTTCATCTTGCAAAGTTAGTTTATTTCACAGTAGTAAATGAGCAGACTACAGAAGATTTTTGTGGAAGAAACTGTGTGCCACTTATGAGAAGGAAATTGCCTCTAAAAAAGTTTACCTCATGAAGAGGTTGTTTGAGCTGTAGATGAAGGAAGGGGTCTCCATTGCCTCTCACTTGAATGAATTGAATATTATTTTCAGCCACAGCTTTAGGCTCAGAAGATGAATTTTGATGAAGAGACTAAGGAAATATTTCTCTTATATTCATTGCCATCCTCATGGGATACCCTCTGTACAGCAGTTAGTAACTCTGCACCTGGTGGAGTACTGAAATTTGATGATGTTGTGGGTAGCTTGTTGGCTGAGGAGATTAGACGGAAGTCTATGGATGGAAATAAGCAGGATGCAGCCTTAAATGTGCAAAGGGGTAGATCACAGTTCAGGGGGAAGTCCCAAGAATCTCGTAGCAAATCCAGGGCATAGAACATTGAGTGTTACCACTGTGCCAAGAAGGGCCATATGAAAAAGGATTGCTACAAGTTGAAAAGAGAGCAAAAGGATAAGAAAAATAATGCAAATTGGGGTGCAAATCAGAAGGAAGAGAGTCCAAGGGAGGACAAAGGAAAAGTGAAGATCGAGGAGATCAATGTAGTCACACTTGATAGTGACAATGACATTCTCTTCATGTCTAGTTTATCTACAGAGTTGCTTACCACTTCAAATGATGCATATTCCCACGATTGGATTTTGGATTCTGGTGCTTCATTCAATGTTACTCCCCATAGGAAATGGTTCTCCACTTATGACAGTGGAAAGACAGGTTGTGTGCATCTTGGAAATGACTATGCATGTGACATAGTGGGAGTAGGTGACATAAAGTTTTCTTTTGCAAATGGGTCTGCATTTGTTTTGAAACATGTGAGACATGTGCCTAAGTTGACCAAGAGTCTTATTTCAGTGGGTCAGCTAGATGATGCTGGTTTTCACACCACTTTTGGCTTTCAGAGTTGGAAAATTCAGAAGGGCTCTATGCTTTTGGCCAAAGGTGCCAAGTGTGGGACTTTGTATCCCTTACATGTATTAGGGGTATTTGATCATGTTGTTGCAATAACCAAGCAGCCAAGCACTTCTTTATGGCATTGCCGGTTGGGCCATATGAGCCAAAATGGGATGAAACTCTTATGCCGTTTGGGTTATGTACCACATTTGAGTTTCTTTGATTTTGAAATTTGTGAAAACTGTCTCTATGGGAAGCAGACTAAATCAGCCCATAAAAGAAGGGGAAAGAAAGAGTTTGAAAAGCTTGATTTGGTGCATTCAGACGTATGTGGTCCCATGCCTACACGATCATTAGGCGGGGCTGATTACTATGTGACATTCATTGATGATGCAACTAGGAAAGTGTGGGCTTATGCCATAGCTCGGAAGAGTAATGTGTTCTAGGTATTTCAGAAATGGCTGGCCTTGGTTGACAGTCAGGTAGAATGCTTAAATGCCTACGAACTGATAATGGTGGAGAGTATCTTTCTCATGACTTTCAGAATTTCTATGATACACGTGGGATTAAGAGGGAGTGCACATCCCCTCATACTCCAGAGCAAAATCCAGTTGCAGAAAAGATGAATCATACCATTCAACAAAGGTTGCAATGCATGCTTTCCAATGCAAGTCTTTTTGGTGGTTTTTGGGCTAAGGCAATGAAGACTGCAGTGCATGTGATCAATAGATCACCTAGTAAGAGTTTGGATGGTGGTATTCTTGAAGCATGGAGTGGCAAGAAGCCCTCTTGTCATGGATGTCTCACACACAGAAGTGCGTTGATTTGTCTACCACAGAGGCTGAGTATGTTGTAGCCACAGAGGGTTGCAAGGAGGCTATATGGCTTGATCGGCTAGTGGGAGATTTGGGAATTCATACAGGTGTACCGACATTGCATAGTGATTCCATGAGTGCTATTCAACTAGCACGGAATCCGGTCTTTCATGCAAAGACTAAACACATTGAGGTCAGGTACCATTTCATCAGGGAGGTACTTGAGGACAAGCGCATAGAGCTTATCAAGGTTCATACATATGATAACCCTGCAAATATGCTGACGAAGAGTCTACCTAGTCAGCGGTTTGAGTATGGTCGTGTATTGATGGGCATTGGATAGTATGCTCACTGGTTGTTTTCCCCTAAAGGCACATTGTCCTTTAAGTCGGAGGTTGTGGGGGTTAAAGGTCACTGTGCCTTTACCGTGGTTATGTACAATACTCAAACACATATATAAATGAATGTAAAAGAAGATTAGGGTGTTTTGCACCCACCAAACTTGTGTGGCTCTCTGTTTCTCTCTCTCCCTCTTTTGTTCCGCTTCCAGTGAGAGCACTCTCAGACACTACTAGGGAGATAGTCAATGTCCTCCCACTTGCTTGGTGGCTCCTCAATGATTACCTGGTCTATGGGAGTGATCCGAGGTGGTGGGGGTTGAGGACCTAGAATTGGTGGTAGCAATGGCAAGTTTTGAGCTTGCATTGGCCCTTGGTTGGTGGCCCTTGGTTGGTCTAGGGGGATCCTTGTAAGCATAAGTGGCCATGATTATAGAGATTAGGTGGTGTTAGTAAAGACAATGGTTGCCATTGTTGGTACATGGGTGGTGGCATTGGCTTAGGTAAAAAACATAGTGAAGTTTCATGAGTTCCCCATCTAGCATAGTGAGCACAGTAGATTGATGGCCTTACTCTTAGGCAAAGGAACTCATTCATTGGTTGGTTGCTTATGCATATCCCACACCACACATTGTCTCACCTTGGAAACAAGTCCGGATTTATCAGGCCTTCCTTGCCTAGCCCACCCTTGAGCTGTTGGGTTACTCGATTCAAAAGGTCTATGCTACCTCGTATATGGTTGTGCCCTTAGTCACTTGGGTGGCTTACCTGCCCTCGATAGAGCTAATGATCTTACCAGAATGAGATACTACTAAGGGAGAAGCTAGTGACTTCTCATCGGGCTGGGCCTTATCCTTCATGTTGTCATCCAGGAGCACAGCAATCTTGCTACACAACTCGAAGGATGTGGGATTCAGGGTGAATAGATTGTCACCTAACTTTGAATCCCTTAATTTGATGAGAAATTGAGGCAACATACCGCTCGTCACTCATCCTCTTGTGTGGCTCACAATGGGAAGTTAGATGTTTGATCCTCACAATATATTCCCAAAAGGTTTCATGATCCTTTTGCTTAACTTCATGCAACTGGTTGAGCGGGCTCCACTTTGGGCATGTGGGAGCAAATCCCACTATGAAGGCCTTCCGTAGGGTCTCCCAGTTGGTCTTTTCTTCAGACCCTAGGGCTTTATACCAGTGGCTTGCCTTACCACCAAGGCTAAGCCTGAATGCATTCACTTTGTCCAGGTCACCAATGCCTCCAAAGTTCTCATAGATCTGCTCAAACCTTTCTACATTAGAGACCAAATGTCCTTCGCCTAAGAACTTAGTGATGAGCTTGGATATCATGACCAGGAGACTACATGAGGCATTAGTATCCCTCCCCATGACCACTAGCGGTGTTGCCCCCCTTCCTAGTGCTTGCACTAGGATGCTCATCACCTCATCAGTGAGTCTAGTTTGTGGCATGGGCAGAGGTGCTTGAGGGACTAGCGTATTGCCAAAGTTGGTGGGTGGTCCTTCCTTGGGGTCTATTATAAAAGTTTGTTAGCCTGATAGGGATAAGAATGGATGGTCTTGGCCTCGTGGCACCTAGAGCTGGCATACATGGTGGGCTCAAGTCTATTGGTCTTACTGGTATGACCCTGGTACGGGTATATCCACATTTGGAATGGGCCTATAGGATGAAGACATGGGGAAGGAAGTGCTCTCTGGAGCTTCTCCCCACATTGCAAATAGATTGGGATGAGGGGCCATTGGTGTTGGGGAAGGTGTTATCCCTAAAGTCTATCTAATCAACCCTCCATCCTTCAAGACTAGGAGGCTAATACATGGGTGTCCAGGGCTCAGAAGTCCTTGTGAAGGAGGGTATTCCCTTAAAAAACTGTACATGCAGCACTAAGGGTCCCTCAGTTGCTGATATACAATTACGGGGTTGGTGGGTGCATTACCGGATAGTGTGGTTTGTGGTGGGTCATCTACTCCTTAGCCACCTTATTTTTCTTGGAAAACGGATTGATTTGGTTGGCATCAGCCAAGCTAAGCCATCCCATGAGATTGGAGAATGACTCCCTTATTTTGCGAGGCTGTGGTGGAAGGGGTGGGGATTGGGGCCTTACCGAGCTAGAGTTGGGAGTCGTAAAGGCCCTAGGATTTAGGTTCATGTTTTCTCCTATCTCAGCTTCAAAACTCATAGTGTCCTCTGAACTTGAGGATTCAGTGTGTGCGGGACCTTGCACCAAGTATGAGCTCAAGGTTGAGATCCCAGACGCTACTGATGACAGTGCATTACTAGTTAGAGTGTTATTAGAATGTTATTAGAAGTGCTATCCTCAACTCCTATCACCCTCCTAGACCTCACGTGCATGTGTCACCTATTTTGCCTGACTGATCAGTCAAAATCAAGTGTCAAGCCTCTGAGTCAATCATCTGCTTTAACCTAGAAACGACTCAAGAAGTTGTTGAATTGTCAGTCGTTGCACTAATCAATAAGGTGACAGTCAATACATTAGCAATATAGCAGTGGGTGATATAGCGATGACTCAATATAGCAGCGACTCAATATAGAAACAAATCAATAAAGCAACGATTGAATAAAGCAATGTGTGATATAGCAGCACTACTTATAGTAGTGGGTCACGAGTCGCTACATTACCAATAAAGCAAAGAGTCCTCAATTGCTACGCTAGCCTTAAAGAGGGGGTTAACCTATGAAGTGATAGCTATGAGTTCTCATTAACTACCACATGGCCTAGTAGTTGGCAGGAGTGGAGCTGTATGCATTTTGGTATCCCAAGCGATGGCCCAAGATGTCTCTGTGCAAGGCGAGCTCATCCCAGGCCATGCAATGTGGATGGGCCTTCAGGTGGGAGAGGCCCAGATCAGTATATTGAGTGTGTATGCACTTTCTTGCAGACAGCACTGCCTAGTTGGTGAGGTGGGTGGGGGTAGGTGTCAGTCCATGTGTCAGTCACTGCATTTTAGCAGTGACGACTGGTTGAGCCACTGCTTTAAATTTAAAGCAGTGACTCCCAATTTGGCACAGTCATCGCACATTGGTTTTTGATGCTCTCTGGAGATTTTGGAGTTTTTGTTCAGATTCTGGGAGCACAAATGGAAGCTACACTACCTATTCTACCTAGTTGAAACAAAAAAGCACAAAAAACAACCACTTGAAAGCATCAAAATGAGGATTTTTGAAGGTGGTGGTGGCTGCGAACACACTCTCATGACAACTTGAACTGATTCAAACCCTTTTTTTAATGTTTGCAAGTGAAATGTGACTCCATACACACCTTAGCAATCATTCCTAATAGCTTATATGTCAAACACTACACATTTTTAGTGCCATTGTTGTTGGGGGAGTTCGAGGTATGCTTCCATAATGCAAAAGCTTTCTATTGATATCCACCCATTCTCCACCCATTGAACAATGCTTCTAACTTATCTAGAGGTGTTGTTAGTGGAGTATAGGCTGGTTTGGATGGAGTTACAGCGTCTACTGGATAGTGTGCAAGGGATTCCATGGGAAGGGGAAGAGAGAGGTGAGAGGGAGAGGGATGGGAGAAGAGAGCATGAGAGAGGGGGGTGGGAGCAAGGGAGTATGGCATCACAAGACAACTCACAAGGAAGAATATAGAAATTCAATGCAAGAGAATGAGAGAAAAGAGAGCTTTTATTCCATTCCTTGAAAGTACACAATGAAGACCAAAGTCAAACATTTGGCCTTTTACACAAGTCACCTTTTGAAGGGAGGTTCAACCCTATTCCTTGTACCACACACTCTCTCTTGTTACATCCACTTGGGGCCATATGGCACCAAGGCATATGCTAATTCTCTCAACCTTCCTTTGTCTCCAAACAGCTCTTGTATTATCCATATACGGGATCCAAATGTCTCTTGTGTTATCCTTGCCAATTTGGGTGATCCTCATGACTACTTCAAAACGGAGCCATTCGTGGCTCAAATCCTATAGGGGTTTGGATAGGCCACACAAAATAGACTTCAAGGTGACCGCGATATCACAGCCTTCCTAAACCTGCCTTTGCCTGGTTTTTAGGTGCTTGACATGGTTGAGTATGCTTTTTTTTATCGGTGCATTTGTTCACAAGCACTCTTGCATTTGTTCACAAGCTTGTATTGTCTAGGCACTTGAGGTGGATCAGGAGAGCTAATGCAAACAGGTCCAAGAAACAAAAAAAGGGGGCAACCTCCTTGGAGACCCACTTGCATTATTTTTTGGGCCTTTTTTGGATATAATTCAGACTGTTTTGATCTATTTTTAAATGGAAAGAGCTCTCAAATGGGCACCCAAAAATGTCATACAGGTATCCTAGGAGGCCATGATATCACGGTCTCCTTTTAGACCGATTTGGCGTTTTCTTCCCCATTTGAGTTCTGGGTCTAAAGCTTACATTTTACCAAAGAATGAATAAATTAGGTCTTTTGTTGTGACAATGTCAATAATAAATGAGAAGAGGGGGTCTTTGGGGAAGATGTAAGGAGTGCCTTTGAATGGGGAAGAAAAAGGCAAATAGGTCTCCAAGGAGGCCACAATATTGCAACCGCCTTGGAGACCCGTTTGCCCTTTTTTTTAACCCATTCAAATGTTGAGCCAAATACATATGTAGCATGGAATGATACCCAAAAAAATGGAGAAAGGGGGCTTGTAGGAGACAGTGATGTCACAACCTCCTAGGAGTTTTGTTTGGCTACTCTTTCTACCCATTCAAAGGCTGAGACAAATACAAATGTAGCATGGAAGAAAACCTAGAAAACTAGAGATAGGGGTCTTGAAGTATCATGATGTTGTGGCCTCCTGAGAGTGCTGTTTGGCAATATTTATGGCCATTTGCTTGACTTAAAGAGATGGATTTAGCCTCCAAATCAGCCCAACATTTGTGCAGCTTTTTGACATCTCTTTGGAACTCTTCCTTGGACCATTTTTTGGATTCTTGCAAGAAGAGGAATTAGCAAGGATGAGTTCGATTTGAAATCCTAGGAAAATAGTGAATGGAGCGTCCAAGGAGACCACGACATCGCAGTCTCTTAATAGCCCAAGTGGACATTATTTTGACCATCTAATAGGCCCATACTCCATGTAGAAAAGGGATTCCTTAAATTCTAATAATGTGCCAAAAAATTAGGCAAATCAGGTGTGGAGGGGGTCGCAACATCGTGGGCACTTGTATGCCCTATGTATTTTTTGCAAAAACATTTGCATCTCAATTGAGTTCACAACATCTCAATTTTATCATTCTAAAGGCATTGTGAAGAATTGTTTGTTTCTTATGGTTGTTTCTGTTACTGTTCTGCAGATGGATACTAGGGAGAGTACAAATCCTCTACCTAAGATAAGGGCAAATAATAAAGAAAAGTAGTATATAGTCTTCCAAGAAGAGAGAGAGGAAAAGGAAGTAGACTGTCCAATACTATAGATCTTCATGACACTGGGGATATAGGAGATGAGATTGATTTGGCAGTTGAGGATATCGACTTGGATCTTGTTAGTGGGGGAGATATCATTTCAAAGTGTAGGTTCCTTATCCTAGATGAGTGTCCCAGGATCCCTCTTTGTAGACTCATCACCTATGCTAGGGTGATGAGTTTAAGGAGATGTGGCTGCACTAAAGAGTGCATTTTATTATGATAAGTATCTCCCCAAAAAGGGAGCATTCATTATATCCATTTGCAAAGGAGTGGGGAGGAGATGGTGGTTACTCTAGCAAAGAGAGACTCTTGGTCTCAGATGTCGAGAGAGGTCAATGACATGTTCGAGAAAGAATTAGAGTAGAGGCCAAATTTGCATTATACCCATCCTACGACTCACGATGTCCAGCCCATGATGGAATCTTCCATATTCCATCAAAATATGTGAAGATTCTAGCCTATCAAAGGTATGGATCATCGGATCTCACATGGAGTCCTTATCCACTTGCCACATAATCATCACCCCGTGTGTGCCACATCATTAGGCATGCCACATGTGCCAGATCATTCTTATCCACAATGCCACGCAAGCAATCCATCATTGACATCATCCTGCCATGTAAGTAGAGCCACCTCATCAGTCAAAATTTGACCAATCAATAGTTGACCAGTCAACAATTGACCAATCAACAATTGACCAGTCAAAGCTGAGTCATCAATTCCAAGTTAGCAATCTAGTTAGCTGCCACATCACACCGACCCTCTGCTCCAAGCACACACAATGCTTCACATGCACTTCATGTGAACACAGGTGCCAGCTCAGCATAGGGCTCCACAGGCACAGTCTTTGCTAGGCACAGTCACTACATGTGACCCTTTGACTGCCACATCATCATTGAGCACATTTGCACTCCTTTTTCCCCTCCACCTAGATCAAGTCATATCTCTTGATCTAGGAATAATTTGAGGGCGCTCCAAAAAGGAAAATCGATCGATTTTTTGTGCTCTACATGCTCATCACATCACGCACACATTTTGGTAGAAGTATCACTCACTTTTGAGCCTTGCTGACAAATCCACTTCCTACATGCAAATCTGCCTCTACATCGGCACATCTGACCCAGCACATAAAAAGAACCAAAGAAAAGAAATTATTTGTTATTCTTTCATTGATCGATGGTTGGCATAGATCTAGATTAGAGTAGACTAGATCGCCATAGAGGGGACATGTTGAATCTCCCCAAGTTGCCAATCTAAGCCATGCCCAAAATTCTCGACTAGTACCTACTGGGAGTCAGTCCCTATGTTCACATATGGTTTCACATCATCACATTACCTGAAACCTGACGTTCATCAGTTCAGTGAGGATACTTCAGAGTGTTCAGAGGCATTGCCGATTGTTCAGTGGGCAGATAGCACATATTTGATTTCACACACACATGCCATCATTGTAAAGCCTATTTGGCTATTTCACAACATTGTGCACATTATTTCAGCCTTGTAAATCCTCTTTGCTATTCCTGGCATCATTTGCCACAAGCCTTGTAATTTAGATCGGACTATATATATTGCAGTTCTACCTTCACCGACAGTTAAGATTTCACTTGCCATAGTTAGTGTTTTTGTAGTTGATTCAAACAGTGGTTTTTATGACAGTTTGAGTACATTTCTTGCACCATGTCTACTACTAACAACCTCAATTTGGAGGCATTTGCTAAGCTAAAGTCATGAGATCAGATAGAGGAGGTGAATACATGTCTTTAACATTCATGAACTTCTGCAGAAGTCACAATATTTGAAGACAATTCACATGTGCAGATACTCCTCAACAGAATGCAAGAGCTGAAAGAAAGAATGGGACTTTAGTAGACAGTGCTAGAGCAATGCTTAGTGAGAAGCATCTTTCGAATCAATATTGGGCAGAAGCAATAGCCACTACAAACTATTTGCTTAATCAGTTTCCTACCGAACCGATATAAGGAATGACACCTTATGAAGCATTCACTAGACATAAGTCACACATTGGGCATCTCCGCATATTTGGTCGCATAGTATATGCCCACATATATGATGATCATCGCAAAAAATTGGTTGTGAAGTCACGCAAATGCATCATGGTTGGCTACAATGAAGAAAGCAAAGCATACAAGTTGTACGATCCCATCAACCAAAAGGTCATTATCTACAAAGATGTAATCTTTGATGAGGAATCAGAATGGAAAACCTCAAACACAAAGGAGATAGTTGCATCGATTTCACAGTCATCTACAGAAATGGTTGATGAAGAAGAGTAAGAATTACTAGTAACACCCCAAGCAGAGCCACAACAGCTCAGACGGTCTACTAGGGAAAGCAGATCACCAACCAAATTGACATATGCTCAGAAAGGCAAAGCAATTCAGGTTGAAACCACCAACTATGCTCTTATAACTACCATCATGGCTACAGAAGAGCCAGTGTACTTTGAAGATGCAGTTGACAAGCCAGAATGGCAAACTGCTATGAATGAAGAAATGGATGCTTTGTATAAGAATAATACTTGGGAATTATGCAACCTTCCACCACAAAAGAAGGCCATAGCAGACAAATGGGTATACAAAGTGAAGTACAATCTAGATGGAAGTATTCAAAGATACAAATCCAAACTAGTTACAAAAGGATTTGCACAGCAGTATGGTCAAGATTATGATGAGACTTATGCTCCAGTAGCAAAGATGAATTCCATATGATTCTTGATATCACTAGCGACACTCAGCAGATGGAATGTGTATCAGCTTGTTGTCAAGAATGCATTTCTCAATGGTTACCTAGATGAGGAAGTCTACATGCAACAACCAACAGGTTATGTCGAACTAGAAAAAGAGAATAAGGTTTGCCATCTTAAGAAAAGTCTCTACGGCTTAAAGAAAGCACCAAGAAGTTGGTACAATAGAATTGACAAGTATTTTGCTGATCTGGGATACATGAATGCAAATCATACTCTCTACTACCAAGTTCAAGGGGAAGACATTACTATTGCACTTTTGTACATGGATGATCTCATTGTGACTGGAAGCAAGGATAGCTTCATCAAAAAATTAAAACCAGACTTATATGCAGAGTTCGACATGAAAGATCTTGGACTTATGCACTATTGTCTTGGAATTGAGTTCTGGAGAGATTCAGACAACACCTTTATGAGTCAGCTCAAATATGTTGACAGTCTTCTGAAGAAGTGTCATATGGCAGATTGCAAGATTGCAGCCACTCCCATGGAACATAGTTTGAAACTTACAAAAGATTCAGAAAAGCCTACTGTCAATGATAGATACTACATGCAACTCATCAGATCTCTTTTATATCTTACTATCACATGGCTAGATATATGCTATGTAGTAAGTTCACTTGTACAGTTTATGGAAAATCCAAAAGAGTCTCATTGGAATGCAGCCAAAAGTGTCGAGATACATTAGAGGCACAAGATAGTTTGGGATAGAATACAGAGGAAGTCATCCACAGTTGCATGGGATACTATGACAGTGACTTTGTCGGAGATCATGAGACCAGGAGATCGACACAGGGATATGCATTTTTCCTCGGTCAAGGTGCTATATCATGGTTGTCAAACAAAAGATGATGATTCTGGGGAATCGAAGAAGGATTGAACATTACATTCCATCACACCCCTTTAATGGGAATTTCCTTCCTCTGTGTCAAACCAAGAGCTAGTCGGTCTTTCTCAAAAAGCTCTTTACTGAGTGGTTTGATAAAGATGTCTGCAACATTCTCTTTGCTATCACAATGCTGTAGTGTGATGTCACCAAGTAACACTCTTTCTCTGACATCAATGTGCTTTGTCCTAGAGTGATATACTGGATTCTTGGCCAATGCTTGAGCCGATTGATCATCACAGTATATTGTTGTTGGTTTTGACTCATCAAAGTAATATGTTTCTGACAATAGTCTTCTAAGCCATATAGCCTCACATGCTCCTGTAGTGAGTTCTCTATATTTTGCTTCAGTCGAAGACAAAGAAATAGTTGGAGGCCTACTTCATGGTGTTAATCTTGAGGGAAGGTGTTGAGAGCTCACGCTCAACATCATGTGATCATATGTGCATAGCACCATCATGTGATCATATGTGCATAGCACTAACCCAATAGAGTGCTATAAAGGAAAGGGTTAGATACCCTAACCCTTACCCTAACCCTAACCCTAGCCCTAAATGGGTTTGTATATATTCTACATTTTCAACTAAATCTAGTGTACAGTTAGTCATTTGTGGTATGCTCTCTAGCTGTGCCCTCTCTCCTCATCTCCACTCTTCTCCTCTCCCCTCTTCATATTTTGTCAATATTTTGATGTTCCCTACAGAGGGCGAGTTAGTAATTCCTATGTATTTGCACCAAATGGATGGAGGCACAAGCACTCAGAGGTAATGCCCTCTCTCCTCATCTCCACTCTTCTCCTCTCCCCTCTTCATATTTTGTCAATCTTTTGACGTTCCCTACAGAGGGCGAGTTAGTAATTCCTATGTATTTGCACCAAATGGATGGAGGCACAAGCACTCAGAGGTAATTCCTTGGCCAGTATGGAAAAATTCCAAAAGATCATGACCCGTTTGGATGTCCGATTGAAGTGGTATCAGATCAGGGAATTGGTATTGGATCAGGGAGGCCACTTCTTGGGAAGGGCAGTAATGAAGCTAATGACAATTCACATGTTTGTACACAAAGTGGCATCAACATATCACCCACAATGTAATGAATAGGAAGAAAGCACCAACAAAACAATTAAACACATTTTGAAAATGATAGTGTCAAAAAATAAGAAGGACTGGGATACCAAACTTGATTAAGCTTTATTGGCATTTCGGACAATGTACAAAGTCACAATAGGGATGACTTCCTTTTGACTGGTCTATGGGTTGGAAACTGTTGTCCCAATGGAGCTCATCGTTGGTAATCTTTGCTCACAGTAGAGAAATTGTGTCCGGAGTAGCCAGTGGAATTTTGCCAAGACCAACTTGCACATTTCAAAGGAGATCGGTCACAAAGCCGATATACAACACAAATAATTCAGACGGAAAGATAGCCATGGGTAAATAGAAACATAATATATATAATTTGATGCTCAACTCTCAGTGGGTAAAATTTCTGGGCAAACTAAAGTTGAGGTATGATGGACCCTATAAAATCATTGAGTATATGGGTCAGGGGACATTTTGGTTAAGGGATATGCATGGTTTTGTTCTACCCAAACCCATGAATGAAGCCTTTTCTCGGTCTATGGAATAGGTCTGATGGGTCAGAAATAGTCGGATCACCTTGCAAGGGATCCGACAAATCAAACTTTGTCGGAGTTTAGTCCAACGTTTAGGAAATAGTTGGATCATTGGATCTGACAAATCGAAGTTTGTTAGAGTTGAGTTCGACGGTTCAGATGTGGTTGAAAATAGAAATCAGACTGACATTTTGGATGTGGCATTCCAATATCTCGGGATTATAAAAAGTGGCCATCGGTATTCAAAAGGGTGATAGTGAGAGTTGACACAGGTGGAGGTTACCGTTCAAGAATTCAATCTTCTATTATGTGAATACTCTCACAATCTCTATGATTTTGTCCTTCAATGCAAGTTTGTATCCCTTATTCCCATCAATTGCATCAGAGTCTCCTACAACTCTCTCAGCATGTGAGGCACATTATATAATCTTCCTGAACATGAAGAGGACCCTGTTGAGGAGAAAGCTAGAAGTAGCTCAACAAGCTTGAGAGTAGTTGGGACACAATTTGATCGAATCATGAAGAAGTGCAAAGTAATGTGCGTGACATGATGGTCACTGAGGAACTTCAAGCCTTAAGGAAAATGATTAAGCAGCAAGAAGAACCGACTATGGAGTCACCCGTGAGTAGTACAAGGTTGTCTTTTGACACTCTGAATCGCTTTATGGATTTCAAATTCAATTTAGATGATGGAGTCATGCAAAACACAATTTGGTCATGCAACATGTGAATGCATGCATATCATAAGCTTTCGTGGTGGACATGGGTGATGAACATGGAAGCAGAAGAGCAATTTGACCATTTGCACAGCATAGGAGGTATTTTGACACCAGACATGCCAATCACGCCAGGAGTTAATCTCTAGGGTGTTCCAATTGCCATGGGACTTGGAAGCCTCGATGAAACCTCCAAACAAGTACGCGGATGAAATCATGATGAAAGAGTTCAGCCCACAGGTTCACTCCAAGGGGTATTTTCTGGTGAAAAATGCACAAGGAGAGCAGCGCGCATTATGCCAAAATGGGCCATTGGGTAACTTGGGGCACAGATCTTCACGGATATAATTTTGGGAGAGATTACAAACAAAGACAAGAGGAGAAGTGTTTAGCATAGCAAACTCTATTCAAAATTTTTTGCCTTATTTGTTCAAATCCTTGATGTTCCAAGACCTTGGCAATGCATCCAGAATTCTTATAAGAGAGGCAAAGGTCAAGGTGAAAACCTTGTAGGAGAGGGAAAATAAATAACAGATGGAAGTATTATTGAAGGCAGGGTACACAGAAGAAGAAATTTGAGAGTATTTGGTTGATAAGGACAAAGGGCTACAAGAGCCACTGGATATCCTCAAGATTCCAGAAAACCAAGCTGAAAAGCCAAAGATTAACAAAAAAATGATCAAGGTAAAAACTGCACTAAAGAGACCCAACGACCCAAAGGAAAGAAAGAAAAGTTTATTTCCAACATCCAAAAAACAAAAAAGATTTAGAGAAGATATTGGAGAAGGAAGGACAGAAATAAGATGAGCTACAGATGCTAGGGAATGATGTAATGCAGGAAATGCTAGTACAATCGATTGAGTAGATGGATGAAATTCCACTAGAACAACTAGAAAAAACTACATCACCATAAAAATGGAACCATGCCCTTGAAATAAATTCAAAAGATGAACCCCCAGAGCAAACATATATTTCATATGATGGGGCAAGAAAGGCATTAGAATATTTGGAGAAGTTTGACAAACAGGAAGAACACAGAAGTGTTTAGATGCAATTAATATATGACAAATGGAATTTTTTGAAATAGGAGAATGCTATTCAGGTTATAAGCCTCAAAGAAGATTTACAATTTAAAGTTTAAGAGATGAAAATCATGTCAAAACAGTATAATGAGCAGAAGATAGCTATGGAACACTATGTAAGGTAGTGTAAAGAACAATGGCAGAGAAGGATGCCATGGAGCATCATGGTTATAGATCTAGTCCAAGGACATAACCCAAGATGTGGGGGAAACAAAAATTTTGACCTGATCTCACAAGATCCTTATTAGATACTATCAATCCTTATACTCTAACTAATAGTAAACCCTCTTTCTGGTGCCACATCTCAGCAGTCCAGGACTATGTCAAAAAATAAAGAGAAGAGCTTGGTGTAGTACCAAGATTCCTAGCACCTCCAAACACAGCTATCTACCATAGTTTTGAGTTTAAGTTCTACATAAAACTATGCCAAACTTCCAAAATATTAGATAGCATTATGTTTTTAAGACAAACCACAATCAAAGTTAAGTTTAGAGGAAAATGGTTCAGTTGGAGAAGATTCAATAGACAGAGGATCTTGCAAACCCACATTGTCTGCAATATTCTGCTCCTCTTCCTAACTTCAAAATATGACACCATATGAATGATAGGCCCCGTATGTATTGTCTCCGTGTGTCCATCATCAATAGTCATAGGTTCATTAATTTGTTAAGTATTGTGTCAATGAGAGTGTCCAAAGTATGAATTGTTTCAAATGGTAAAGTGATTTATTCAAAACCCTCAATGTGAGACTCAACTGACTTAGCACTATGAAATCTTGTAGTCAAAATTTATGCAGCCTTTCTATCCTCAATCACAAATTATATTGATTTTCTAGATTCTCTTGATCTGCAAAATCTAATAACACATTAGGCAAAATAACTATTTTATTACTAAGTTCTTGTGATAGTAAAGTTTTAAAAGGGAAGGTTAACTATGTTGAAGAAAATTCCCCCTCCTCAGTTTCCAAAGGTGGATCTTCTTCCATCAATGAATCTATCAAGCCCAAACTTTTCACAACTGAGATCTTAAATTTCAAGATATAGACTTCTTTCTGTAACTCTTCGACCTGCTTTCTCAAAACAAAATTTGATGTAACCTTTTTTTGATAATCCCACATCTGTAGGGGTTTTCCAGACGCACTAGTCTATTCTGAATTTGAGCCCATAAACTGATCATATAATCTGTGACCTGTGCTTTCAAGTTTTCAACCTCCAAATCTGACATGAAAGTACCCACAATCTTAGTTTCTTCATCTACCATGGACTTGAGCTATTCTTCCATAGGTTTTAATATTGCCAAATGCTCTTTGAGCATTATATTTTTGACTTGTAAGCTTTTATTGGCATTGGCATGTGCAAGATGATCGAGCTCTTTCACAAATTTCTAGCCACCGGGATGTGCCAGGTGTTAACATAGTTAGAATGTCTATTCGGATACAAATAAAATATATATGATTTGAAAAGGCATAGGGAAAAGGGTCGTAACCATTGGGATTAACAATAAATGAAAAACGGGTAATCCACATGAAAGAAGAGAGATGTATTGGAATGAATATGTTCAGAGAAAGAAAAAAGTGAATCAAATCTGGATGACTTGTCTTCTCGTATTTACCTATTTGTTGGATTACCTCTGATTATCTATTTTTTGAACTTTCAAATTACAATAAGATAGAGAGAGAGAGAGAGAGAGAGAGAGAGAGAGAGTTTCACATTATGTTTTAATTCATAATGCTTCCAATTAAGATGGTAGATCCATGCAGGCACGTTAATCCTTCAACTTGCAACCCATTCCATCTAAACTAAATGCAGAGTATTCAACCCCGTTGACAGTGCTGTAGTGGAAGAAGAGTGTCCTCAAATCCGACGAGCCTCAGGAAGGTAATGAGTCCACACATCATCACTAACCCATACTCGATGCAATCTGGATCGACTCTCATCTATCAAGATGGGTGGTGAACTCTAGTACAAAGAAATAGAAGAACCCTATATGTGGGTCTCAAACCAAACTCAGCTAACTAAGGTGGCATACTAACTGAGCCACGAACTAAAATATTCTATCACCGCAAAAAACACAGCTCTGCCTCACACCGGCAAATCTGCAAAACTGACGAAAGTGGTATTTGACCACACAGTCACTTCCTAGAGATGATTTTGCATCAATAGGAAATAAGGATGATTCTATAACTCCTAATATCTCTGTGCACAGGCATACGATGCAATTTTTGTAGCAACTTTTCACCAACCTGCAGAGTAGTGGTTGCACAGCAAAAACAGGGCCTTTTTCTGAGTGCCTGCAAAGAACTTCTGCCTTCAAAACGGGCCTCGAAATGGCATCGAATCAGAAAAATAAAGTCACCCGGGGCTTCGCCATTTCCTGCAGCATATATTGCCCTTTCGCCACACCGCGAAGGGTGTCTCAATCTGAGACAGTGAACTCTTGCACTTCCGGCTGTGCTACCTGCAGAGATTTTCTCCCAAACTCGAAAAAGGAAAGCAATACTGGTCCTCTTACCAGGACACCACGAACTTGGTTTGCTTTCTTGAGCTCCTTACCACAAACCAGGCTCTGATACCATGTGAAGATAGTGGGAGAGAAGGAAGGAGTCTCACTTGCGGCTTTCTCACATACACAATGGGGGAATACACACAAAGGTGCAGGCTGAAAACAGTTTTCCTCTTCTTAGTTGTGAAAGCCAAAAGAACTCTAGTACAAAGAAATAGAAGAACCCTATATGTGGGTCTCAAACCAAACTCAGCTAACTAAGGTGGCATAATAACTGAGCCACAAACTAGAGTACATAAGGATAGCTGTCATCCAGCTATTATTCGTGGGTGGTGTACCAACCACATCTACAGCTAACAAGTCGGTGACATAAATGCACAACGGTCACCCTGGCATATCACGAGTGGAGCTCGATATCTCAATAGGTCATGCATTGTGGTAGATGCATAGAGGTGGCAAGGTTGGAAATCTTTGTCCAACCCCTGCAATGGCATGGGAGATCACCTATCTTTCCCTCATACTTCAAATGGGTGAGATATCTAAAAAATTTACAAGAAAAATAAGTATATAAGTAAGAAGTATATATCCAATGATTTGCAAAGGAGCAAAGCAATTCAATATAATGAAATTGGTCTGTGCCTGAAGACTACCCCGTGTTGCTTGTCAAGCTCTATTTTTTTATAGCACGATTGTCAGTCTTTGAAACACCAAATCTAATCCCCATTTCTGAAATAGATCGAGTGCTAGAACAAGATTTAGGGGTAATCTGTCCACATCGATAGGTTGTCCATCTCTTTAACAATAGCAACACTTGGCCGCAAATTCATGAGAATTTTTGAGCATCGTTGGCCACCAAAGCTCGGCTAAAAAAATTTCTTTCCTATGATCTTGTCAGTAAAGTGTCTGCTTGCTTCCCTTTGATGAGCTACTTGTAACACTACATGGACTACATGTTACTCATGTTTTGGAACATAGTGCTAGATAACATGGTTTATTCTATGCCTGTACAATGCACCTGCAATCACCATAAATGGTTTAACCCTTAATCCCAAAATTGGCATCATTGATCCTTGTAAATGTCTCTGGGTAGACCCCGTCTATGAGGAATTGTAACATTTGGTCATACCAGTTTAATCTATCCACATTGATAGGTTGTCCATCTCTTTAACAATAGCAGCACTTGGCCACAAATTCATGAGAATCTTTGAGCATCGTTGGCCACCAAAGCTCGGCGAAAAAAATTTCTTTCCTGTGTTCTTGTCAATAAAGTGTCTGCTTGCTTCCCTTTGATGAGCTACTTGTAACACTACATGTTGCTTATGTTTTGGAACACAGTGCTAGATAACATGGTCGATTCTACACCTGTACAATGCGCCTGCAATCACCATAAATGGTTTAACCCTTAATGCCAAATTCGGCATCATTAAATTTGTAAATGTCTCTGGGTAGACCCCATCTATGAGGAATTATAACATCTGGTCATACCAGTTTGTTGCCCTCATCACTTGTATTGAAAAGAATGTAGCATCCATGACACCCCCACCAAGCTTTCTCCTATTTCTAATCTACTCGAATAATTTGCCACTAAGTGCTAGTGTATGTATCACTCGGTATTGGAATTCTTGTAACAATAATATCCATCAAGCCAACATTCCTGACGGTTGAGGTTTATTCATTAGGTACAACAATGCTTAATGGTCTACATGGAATACCAACTGATTACCCAGAAGGTAATGTTGAAATTTTTGTAGTGAGTAAATTATACCCAATCCCTCTCTTTTGGTGACTGAATAATTTCTTTCTTCCGGTGACAAAGTTTAGCTTGCATAGTATATTGGTTGGAACCATCCGAAGCTATGTGTTTGCATCAGTATTGATCCGTTAGCAATGTCTGATGCATCTATGAACACATAAAATTTCCCAATCCAATGGAATCAGATTTGGTGCTACCACTACCATTTTCTTGAATAATTGGAATGCTTTCTCTTGATCCTCTTTCCAAATGTATTGTTCATTCTTTTTTTGTCAACTTTGTCAGGGGTTCATGCATGGAAAAGGTACCACACAAATTAATTATGCCACTTGATTTAGCCAATGAATCACATGACTTCCTTTGTGTTTCGTGGAGCCTTTGCTTCCTGAATGGCTGCCTTTTTTCTTGGGTCGATTGCCATCCCTTCTTAAGAAATGATGTGCCCTCGTAGAACACCCCTTCAGATTACAAAGGCACATTTCATTGGATTCAAATTGAATATTCCTAGCATGTAACAAAACACAATCGGAGGTGTTCAAGGTGATCCTACCTTTTCCCAAACACACTGAAATAGTCCAAGAATACCCTCATAAATGTTGTGAGATATGGGGCAAACACCTTCTATATCCACCCTTGAAATGTGGGTGGTGCATTCTTCAAGCCAAATTCATCACATAGCTGGCCAATACCCCCCGTTCTGTCACACATCTATTTTATCTTTATCTTCGTTGGGCCATCGTGATCTGGTTATACCAATTGAACCCATCCAAAAAATTGTACATCTCGTGCTCGATGACTACATCTAACATTGTGTCGCAAAAGGGCAGAGGAAATGGATTAGTTATAGTATCTAAATTCAATTTTCTACAGTCCACACCATCTTCTCTAGGTAGCTTGTCAATTTCTTCTTTAACCAACTTCGCATGGTTTGGATTCATTCAGTATCTCTGCTGCACAATTGGCATTGCATCTTGCTTGAGGTTAATGTCAGTGCACATAGGCTTTGGTCCACTCCTTTCATGTACATGTAGTCCCAAGAAAACACATCTTTGAGCTCTATCAGCAACAACTACACTAGATCATCCTTAAACTTTCCTATCATGTGCACACTCATTTTCACTGATTGTGGTTTTTTTGTCATCCCGAGACTCAATTCCTCCAAATCATTTTTCTTTACTCTTGATGTTCTTTTCATTTGATCCTCATATGATTCCAAGGATTTTCTTACCACATGTTCATTCCATTTTTGCTATGCAGAACTATCCTACACTTCTTTTTTTAAATTCTGAGTCTGTGACCATTTTGTTGGATTTTTCTCGAACCCTTTTATGCTTTTTGGCTGAACTTGGGATCTTAAGAGATCATGGTCACCAAAGTGTTAATAGGATGGTTCCTACGGTGATAGAACAAGTTGAACAACACATACGCCAACACACAGGTCCTAAATCGAAACACAGTGACAAAGTCAAATTGCGACATACCAATGCGTTAAGATAACATATGCATAAAAGTAGCCAACAACTCAAAATGGAAATAGCAAAGATAAATAGAGCTAAACAATGGATAGGAAAGTAATAGTTGAAACCCAAAGAACTACCAAAGTTTATGGAAGGAATACTATGCTTAATGTGTCGTTAGACTCTACCACTCAATGCTCAAATCAAGTGAGCAAGAACTTCTCATACAAAATAAATTGGTAACCTTCAAGATCATAAAATCTTATACCAATAGGCCAAAAGGTCTCGGGAAGACGGATGTTCTCAAGGGTATGATGGGCTAGCCCCGATCAAGGAGATAAATCTAGCCCTAGAAGGGTAGGAACCCCAACCTGTATTTGTCATCATCACTGATGGCCTCACCCCCAATGAGGAGAATGCCTTAATAGCTCTCCTACAAGAGTACAAGGATTGCATGGCTTGGAAGTACACTGACATGAAAGGGGTGCCTACTGTAGTAGTGTTGCACACAATTCCCATGCTAGACAATGCTAGGCCGATACGTCAATGCCCCTAACCTATGAATCCTAAATATGCACTTATAGTGAGGGAAGAAATCTAGAAACTCATAGATGCATGATTCATCAATGAGATTGAGCATGTAGACTGAGTATCACCCATCGTGGTAGTCCTAAAGAAAAATGGAAAAATTAGAGTATGCATGGATTTGAAAAAGGTTAATGCTGCCACGAGACATGACCACTACCCCTTGCCATTCATGGAACATGTTTTGGAAAGAGTAGCCAGAAAGGAAGCGTATAGCTTCCTAGATGGATTTTCAGGTTACAATCAAGTGTCGATCGCCCTGCAAGGTCAACATAAGACCACCTTTGCAACCGAATGGGGTGTGTTTGCAGCCAGGGTGATGATATTCGGATTAACCAATGCCCCTACTACCTTTGAACGGATGATGATCGCGGTATTCAAGGAGTATTTGAGAGAATTTGTGGAAGTCTTCTTGGATGACATCTACGTGAACTCGAAGAGCTCGAAGTGGGATGACCACCTGAAGTACCCCAGGCTCATCGTCCTCGAGAAATGCCGCTTATACCACATATCCCTCAATCCTCTTAAGTGCTAGTTTTGGTTCAAACATGGTGTCATCCTGGGCCAATGATTTACTGGCCACATGGGCTATTACAAGAGATTCATCTTGTTCTATGCGAACATAGCCTACCCATTATACAAACTGCTAGTATCCTTTGAGTGGACCAAAGCATGCCAAACATTCTTTGAAATCCTCAAACTAGCTCTAGCCATCACACCAATGTTGAGGTCACCCAACTGGAATTTAATATTCCATGTCCATATTGATGCCTCCAACTTTGCCATCGGATGTGTGTTAGCCCAACCCGGGGAGCATAATATAGATTACCCAGTATACTTTGCGAGCTGCCAACTAAACAAGGCTGAGGTTAACTACACCATAGCCAAGAGGAAGGTCTCACGATGGTCTATGCAGTCAAGAAGTTCAGGCACTACTTGTTGGCTACCAAGTTTGTCTTCTTCATGGACCATGAAGCATTGCTACACTTGGTCAACAAATCCTTCATGACTAGACGCATCACCAGGTGGATGTTAACCCTTCTAGAGTTTGACTTCACAGTCGCTATATGTAAAGGGAAAACACACGTCCTAGCCAACCCACCTATCGAGGATCAAAAATGGTGAAGCCCCAATGGGAGTAGAAGATGATCTTCCAAGTGCTTCTCTCTTCTTCCTCAACATCATTCCCGAATGGGCCATTGAAATCGGCCACTACTTGGCCAACGAATTACCCCTAGGCCAGGACCTTAAGAAGGATAGAGCTCGCAAACTAATTAAGGATGCAGTGCCATATCACTTGATAGCCGGCCAACTACACTTGATAGCCGGCCAACTATAGTGCATGGGCAAGGATGGCATCCTGCGAAGATGTGTGCACAAAAATGAATACATCGATGTGCTTGAAGAAGCCCAATCAAGAATTGTAGGAGGTCATTTTGCCACTAATGTTATAGCACATAAAGTGCTACAAGCTGGTCTTTGGTGGCCGACACTCTTCGGAGACACGGACGAATTCATCAAATGATGCGACCCCTGCCAGCGTATCCAAATTACACACAAGGCAAACATGATGCCCTTGACCAAAAACCTGATCGATCAACCCTTCAAAAAATGGGGCATTGATTTCATTGGACCCATAAGCCCATCAGCTAAGGGGATTGGGGCCAAATACATCATCTTGGCCACCGATTACTTCACCAAGTGGGTAGAAGGAAGAGCCATGATGAAGGCCGATGCGAGATCCACTGTCAAATTCTTATATGAACAAGTCATTATGTAGTTCGGATGTCCATTGGAGTTAGTCAGCGACCGAGGAACTCACTTTCTCAATGAAATGATAGCAATCCTGACTAGTGAGTTTATGATCATACATAGGAAGTCAATGCCATACTACCCTAGGAAAAATGGCTTGATCGAGAGCTCCAATAAAACGTGCTGTAAGATCATCACCTGTATAGTAGAAGCCAGTTGTACCAACTGGGAGAATAAGCTCATAGCAGCGTTATGGGCCTACAAGTCCTCCTACAAAGTGGCCGCACATGATACCCCCTTTAGCCTAGCCTTTGGGGTGGAGACAGTAATGGCAATGGAGTATGTAGTGCCTAGCCTTCATCTTACCATTAAGGAAAGACTCACAGATAATGCACTAGTAGAATGGCTAGTTGACCTCAAAAGGTTAGAAGAGACAAGGTTGCGTGCAGCCTACTCTCTCCGAGTAGAAAAGGCTTGACAGTATAAGTGATTTGACCACAACCTCAAGAACAAGGACCTAGCAGAATGAGATTTGACACTCCTATCAGTGTTCGTAATACTAAACGCAAGCTAAAGTGCTGAGATATGGGTCCCTACTGTGTGGTCGAGATCACCCCCCAAGGGTCATGTTGAATAGCCACCCTGGATGGGACAGAAATGGATGGCTACCTTAACGGGAGCAAATTAAGAAGATACTATGAACCACTCACTCTCTCTACCCTTCAAGCCATGCATAGAGAAAAAGAACTCAAGGCCGAGGTGGCCAAGATGAAATGCCAGGCCATCAAGGAAGCCATAATCCGCAACGCTAAGCCCTGACAGTGTAAGCAAATGACACTGCTTAAGGAAACGAGTGAACAGATGCAACTATGCTAGGCCTGCATTGGATATACGATTTTATGTTCTCCCCATAGAAGCAACCGAAGAACAAATTATATTGGTAAGAACTTGGTGCTATGCTATGAACTGTCAAATCGACTGTCACACCCAGACTGCTTCACTCACCAATGGTGGCAGAACGGCGGTAGTTTTGCTGTGGACCAAGCCCTGCTTCTTCAGTTCCACCCTCGTTGATCCACCATAATGAAGCTACGTAGAAGGGTAGACTGCAAGACCCAGCCACCTCCAACACCCCATCAAAATTCCCAGCTCAAAGGGAAAAGAAAGCTAGCTGCAATGGTCCACCGATGCCATCATCCTCCGCTTAGGAAATTGGTGAATAGCAAGTACAAGATGCTATCCTCTGTGCCCAACATCACTTCGATCAGACCCAACTCCCAAAGGATGTCAAGGCAGCACAGAATGCCCCAGTTGCCTCAGGGACGTCTCTTCCAAAACCATCCATTACAAGAAGAAGACCACTCTGCTAACCTGCGCCCCCACCTCATTTGCCTCATCCACCACCACGCCCCTCCAATAGCTCGGTTAACACCAACCAGTTGGGCGGCCAAGGCAAGAAGGTCGCCTAGGTCCCAAAGTCAATGGTGCAAGCCTTGAAGGTGCCGAAGGCAGTAACACAAGAACATGTGTCTCCTCGAGATACAATACCACAAGAACCTGCCGACAAATCGAATGAAGCAGGCCAGCCCCAAGGTAGTGAGTATGCACTAGTACCACGGATGATCTGACTCAACACAATCTCGGTAAAGGCAACCAAGGGAGTAGCGCAAGGATCCACCCCTCCCCTACAAGGTGTTACACAAGAACCTCCCTCTAAGGGCAAACCCTCGAAAGTAATTGCGAACGTACCCCCTCCGATAGTACTGATCTACTCACGAAATCAAGGGTCTGCATTAAGGGCAGACGCATAAGAACTCGCTTCCCCAAGAAGACGGACCACGCTGCAACAACTAAGCTCAATGCCAATGTGCTCCTGGCATCCAAGGTAAAATACAAGCTGGACATTTACTCTATGTGGCTCTTTACATGCTATGCAGCAGTACGGCGTGCGCACACACGACATTCCTCATAATCATCGAGTCTAGGTCTCGGTGACTCAGTACGGTCTGATGCACTCACAACCCACCAATCACTGTTGAACACGCACACATGCACCCACCCACGGTCGGCACTAGGTGATTAGAGTTGGTACATCCATTTTTTGCATTTGTTCATGATTTGGCATGCTGACCTCATAATCACGCCCACACCGCACAAGTGCACCCTACTCACTCAGTCTACCCCCCCCTTCACAAACCCCCTTCTCTCTCTCTCTCTTCCCTTCTACTCCTTTACACAATCAATATCCTACCGGTTGTCACCATAGAGGTATCCCACCAACTGTCTCGCAATCCCAACATCCCACCAACCACCGCTATCACTAGATCCCATTGGTTGTCGCCCAATAAAAATCACACCAATTGCCATAGAAGTATCATGCCGGTCGTCGCCCAAGAAGTACTACACTGACCATCACCATCGCTAAATCACACCGGTCATTGCCCAAGAAAAATCACACCGACCGCCACCATAGAAGTATCCCACCGATTACTACCAAAGAAAGACCCCGCCACTCGTTGCCATCGTCAGATCGCACCGATCGTCACCATCTCGTATCACACCAATCATGTTCTTTGCCACATCACACCAACCGTCACCATCAACTTATTGCACCGACCGTCACCATCTAATTACCCCACCTACCTGTATCCCATCAATCGAGGGATGTAAAATCTATATAAATAGGCTTATCCCATCGGGTCATCGTCATAGTAGTTGCCTCCAAACTCTTGCAAAATTTGCCTAGAATTCTCAGTAGCCTCCTGCCCTTATGTCCTCCCACTCTTCTTCATCCACCGACTCCCTCATCACTCAACTGCCATCCCTCTTTTCGATGGATCCTAAACACAAGTTCTTCGAGTTCGAATCAAACTTGGGACTCCACCCTCACCCTATCCCATAGGCCACTGGCCCCTCAGACTCCCAAAGCACTCCGTCTGCTATGATCCGCATGCGTTCTAAGATCCCCTTGGAAGATTTGCAAGGGGAAGAAGAAATATCCACTAGGCAGGCCACTTAGGAGGGTATGACAGCAGCAGGGACACCTCCCTCGAGATCAAGAAAGCGCACCTCGGTGCCATCAGTAGGCGAGTACAAGGTCATGCACTCCCAAGCACGCTCGCCACTTGGAGAAGCATGGCTCCAAGAACTAGACGCGTGCATTGTGCACTCGCGCTTTGCATATGAGGGCCATGACTACACCCTCCACTACCATACCGTAGCAACATATGCAGCATTGAAAGAGTCAGTGGTGGAGGCACTCAGAGTTGCCGGCTTGAGCAGAGTGGCCGACTGCGTCCCATGCCACCTGGACATGAAGGTGCTAGCAGAATTCCTCCAAGCGCACAAAAACAATACCAACGTTGGCATCCTATGAGATGCAGAAGGCAATCCCCACCACTACCAAATCAATTAGGACTTGGTACGGGTAGCCTTCAACCTGCCAATCATCAGTGAAAAGTACTCCAAGAAGAAGAAGCTGGATGCCCTAAGCATGGCTTGCCACTATGACTGCCAGAAGAGCAAGGGCCACCTTCAACTCATAGCCATCGAAAAGACCGAGGTGGAAAGACCGGCAAGAGCCTTACAATGGCTTACACAAGTCAAGCACACGGACCACCATCAGTCCATCGTGCTAAATATCCTGCTGCACTTGGTGGAGTCCCAGGAGACCAATTGGGCTGACTACCTCTGCAGCCAAATGAGGGATGACCTCAACACACACAGGGAAGTAATCGACAACCCCATGATGTACATGTTGGTTCTTGACTACTTACTACATCAGCATCCACCACTCAGGTTTGGGCTAGCCAAAAAATATGCCACATGGCTAGTACAGACAGAGCCTGAAGAGACAGAGGTCAAGCCCAAGTGAGCAAGGACAAAACCCAGTGGCACCCCAACTGGATCCAAGTCAACTGCTCAGACAATATGAGGACCGCCAGATGCAAGAATTCATGCACTAACAAAGCAGGCAGATTCTCAAAACAAGGGCAAACGGGTTCAGGAGGAGCCCATTCTCATCGAAGGCCTCCAAGGTGACAAAAAAGTCACCATTGGCATCCATCCAGGAGCCAGAGCCATGCCGACCACCCCCACTGTGCTCTATGTCTCAATCTTCACAACCCCCCAGGAGACCACATCCTTTGCCACTAGCACCTCTTCCTCTCCATGGGTAGGCCTACAATAGGCCTTACAATTTTGCAGTGCGCCCCAATATAGAGCACCTAGTGGGTATAGCCACATGTCGGCCGAGCAGTTATCAAGTGTAGATCTAAAGAAACAGCACCTCTTTGAAGCCATGGCACAGCACCCACACAATTTTGCAGAGTAGGCCGAAACAAGCCTCACAACTCTCAGCTAGTTTTCTTTAGGCACAGCTCTTCGCACATGATAGCAAATCCGTCATGGTTGCAGCCCAAGCCACGGGCCATGTAGCAATACAAAGAGTAGAGGAGTACCAAGCCAAAGCTGAGGAGCTCAAACTAGCTCTTACAAAGCTCAAAGACGACCTCTCCACAAGCGAATCTGAATCCCTGGTCCAAACACTCATGGACTAGGTCCACAAGGCAACAGAGTCGAGCCTGCGAACAACACTAGAAAAAGCAGAGGCAATGGCACAATACGCCCAAACAAGGAGCACCAGGAACGACATATCCAATCTCTATAGGATCTCTTAGCACAAGAAATGAAACTTACGGTTTCCCTCCAAGTAGAGAACGAACACCAGCGTACCCTTGGCCAATCAAAGGAGTCAGGATTGGAAGACCGAGAGCAACAGGAGTTTTGGATGTACAAGGAGGTCTCTGCATAGTTTGCCACATACACACTTGCACCACACACTATTCCCTAGATCCTTCAAATGCACTTCGATGCACTCTGCACAGAAAACCTCATCTTTCACTTAGACCTCACTACACTTCCTCCTAACGCCCTCTAGACTATCCTTCACCATAACCCTGACCACTGCCACCCCATCTTAGCCATGTCATACTTCTCTTTAGATCTCCAAACCACTTCTCTATCTCTTCTTTGCCCCTCCGATCTCTAGACCTTAGCCACCCATCCCATCCTTGTCAATTTTCAAGCTTGGTGCCACATCATCACTGAGTCCCTTAATTATCCAATGGACAATGAAGTGATGCAAATTGAAAAGCCCAAGGAACTCACGCCATGGATTTGCACACCTGAAAGTCTGCAAGCAGACATCAATTGGATGCAAACCTACGGCCGAGCCTCTGTAGTCCAATCTCAAGGGCACCTTGCGGCATTCTAGTCCACCACCTATAACCCCCTCGGCATAATAATCCTCTTCAATAGGGTGTTACAAGCTCTCCAAGACTCGCTTGAGTCCTTGGTGAGCAATTTTGAAACAATTCATGTAGCATACCCTGAGAAAGTCACCGAGGAAGACGGCCAGGAAGCCATCGCCCTCTTTAATGCTATCGCCCCCTGCCAAAATTCCACCACCACTTCCTTTGGATCCCGCCCAACCCACCCAACAAGCCACCCAACCTCCCCTCCCTCGGACAACACTGCCCAAGTATTAATCTAATGACTCTAACACCACCACCACACAGCATGGGACCTCCCCGTCCATCTCTTCTACTGCTCTGATCGACCTTCCTGATGCAGCCTTCAACATGCTTCTCAAGGAAGCCAAATTTGTACAAGAAGCCGATGCAACAAAGCCAATAGGCATAGCAGAGCTGGAGCCCATGCCAATTGCAGATAATGACGCTCTGCCATCCCCGCCTGCTTCCCCCCCTGAAGATGTCTAATGGCACCTGGACTTATAGTCCTTTCAGGAGCTTCCTGATAGTGCTCTAATCCATCATTGGAAGCGCCAACTCGAGGGCTCTCACCTCCATCTCTATGAAATTCTTGAGGTGCACCCCCTCACACAATTCATCATGCAATCCTTTAACGACTAGCAATGCATGCATCCAAAGTGCACAAGAGGAGGATACAACCTTTCCTCCAATGCCCCAGTCCCAATGATCGACTCCCCCTCTTGAAGCTGGAGAAATTTTAGCGCTACTACTGTAATGCACACATCAATCGTTGAGTCCACCCATTGTATATGCTGATGGAATGACGATGGACTTAAGCCAAATTCCAAGAACTCCAGCAAAAGGACCCAAATGTGTTGTACAACTTTCCAAAGTATAACTTTTGCAAAGACGTGACTCAGGAGGGATTTTGATTCTACCTCCAATCATTCAATGACACGTACGGCTCAGTTCCAAACTCGTTCCAGATCCTGCCATCGTAGTAGCAGCGGTACATTTAAACCACCGCCTCCTCTTACACCTCCGCGATCTTCCTGCCCACAGACTCCCCATTGACGACACATCGATGACCGCCTCCACAATCGAACAACCAAATTGTCTTCAATCCCAACATCGGTCCTACGCAATTCCAGGACCTCCACCTCTACCTCCGCACCCAGAATCTCCACGAACATCACATCTGCATGTATGAGGATATGCACACCACCAATTTTTGAAAGTATTGCTCGTACCTCACTCGCCTCACTCCATGATAGCTAGAGGGCTACATAGTCCTATAGGCAATCCTCACCACCGACCTCCTTTAGCACGCCTGACCCGAGGGCGAGTCAGCGCAATAGGAAAGGGGGCATGTTAACATCCACAGAGTACAGTCATGAATGGAGGGTAATCAATGATTAGAGGTAATCAGGATGTATGATCTACTTCAATGGACAAGCTCAGGGAGTTTGACCCCCAAATACCCAAAGGCCAATGATGCAGGCAATGTCCACATGAAGGAGTATAGCTCCAACTTAGGGATTTTGATCCCCAAATACCCAAAGTCCAAGGATTCCAGGCATAGGTTGTATATTCCAGCTAACACCCAAGACCAAAGTTTGTAGGCAACGTGCACATTTCAGGTCTACGTCAGGTCTACGTCCATGAAAATAGCCACACCAACGAAAATAGCCATGAAAGGAGTACAACTCAAATTAGGAGTTTGATCCCGAAATATCTAGGGGCAAAAGCATCCAAGCAATATGCAGGGCTGCCGTTAAGTGTCTCATAGAAGCTAAGCCTCGCCACTCTAAGTTTTGAGCCATGTTCATGGGGTTTAGCTTAAGGCGTGAGGGTACTTAGCGAGTTTGAGCCCTAAATCACCTAAGCCTAGGAGGCATGAGGCTAACATAAGCGCTATTTGGGAGCCGGTTAGGAACACCTCCTAATCCTAGGCTTGTCCCAAGTGCTTCAATATGGTTAACACAAGTGTTATTTCCACTAATAGGGAGAGATGGAAAGAATATCAATATGCCTTGGCACCCTATGGGCCCAAGAGCCTTTGGTTGTAAAAGACAAGGAGAGTGCTAAAAGGAAAAGGGTTGGCCCTCCCTTCAAAAGGTAAGTTGTATAAAAGGCCAAATGTTGACTTTGGTCTTCATTGTTCTCTGCACAAGTTTGAATACAAGCTCCCTCTACTCTTCCAAGAGAGTGTTTTTGGGTGTTCTCTTGTTTCCATCATAGTGCCCTTGTGGTTGCCACTCCATCCCCCTTCACTCTCCTCTTCCCTTCTCCTTTTCCTTCTCTCCTCCCTTCTCCCCTCTCTTCTCCCCTCCTCCCCTTACCTCTTTCTCGCATGGAACCACATTGCAACAATCTGGAGGCCGCTCGAGTGACACTTGCAAATGACTTGTACCTTGCATTTCTCCCACAAGGATTAGCTCGGAGTGGAGGCTCCATTGGCATATCTTCAACATCCCCACCATGACACCTGAGTCACTGTTGAGACCCACCATAGTGAAGGATGCAAATGAAGGAAAAGAAAGATGGTAAAGAAGGTGTGCTTTTGTTTAGTATAGCAAGAGAATTTGAGGAAGAGTAGTGTTGTAAAAATAATGGATAATCTTAATGCACTAGTGACAACAGTGTTGTCTCCATCTTCATAGTGGTGGATGTAGAGCGCACACCAACACCACCCCACAAGGAATTAGATCTTGGTTTTGGAGAGGGAAGTGATAGTAAAAACTTTGCACTTTTGGTCAATTGATATGCACTTGCTTCTATGAATTTCAAATGGATGTTTTTGATACTCTATTGTTTTTTTTTTGGGTTTTAAGTAGATAAGAAAGTGGTAAAGATCATTACACCCTTTGTCTTTTGCCCTCCTCCCTTGTTGGACCATTCCTTGGGTCTAGGAGGGTCGGCCATGTATGCATGCTGGGTCAAGACTTTACATGTGGGAAAAGAATGACATGTATGCTAAGATACATTACTTCTTTTTGCTAGCATCTGACCCTGCAGCACGAGAGTATAAGAAAAAGGAAAGATTGTTAAATGGGCTATAGACTTTGTTTTTCTAGACTTACCTATAGGAAAGGACTTGGGAGTCAGTACTCCATTTCCTTCTTGGAATATGCTTTTAGAGGAGCAAGCACATGAAGTTGGGCTACTACTACAGCCAATCTTGGAGACAGTGGGTGGCTTGTGATTCTATATCCCATTGTAGGTACTTGGCAGATTTAGATGTTGTGTGGTAAGAAAAAAGCTCTTCTTTTTGGTTTATTAGAAGTTGTGAACTACTGTAATGTATTGGTGGCAGGCCCATGCTTGACATGGATGGAGAGATACATTTGCATCCAAGACCTTCTTGTGGCAAGGCTAGTGGTGGTCATGAGCAAGAACGACTAGGGAGTTGTCAAGTAGCATGGGGAGATTATGCCGGTATGTGAACACTATCATTGCAAAGGTCTGCTATTCCTTAACTTCTATACGTTACATGATTTGAATTCTCTTGTGCAACTTCGATCATCTATGTTGGTATTTGTATGTTGCATGAGAGCCACACCACCCATCTTCATAGCCAAGACTCGATCCATATTTGATATGCATGGGGTGTGGGTGAGTGATGATGTGTGGACTCATTACCTTCCTGAGGCTTGTTGGACCGTCTAGGACACTCTTCTTCCACACACTACTGGGTGCTAGGGGTGCTTTGGAATACTCCTTTGGATTCATTCTTATGATTTTAAGTTTGTTATGCATGCTAGGAGGCTTGGTCCTTGAGATGGGATGTGGCACAACCCCACTCATGATGTCATGCCAGGCTGGTGGTGGTCACTAGACTTATTACTCTTTTGATATGAAAGCAATTGTAGTAGACATGCATGTGTTGCCATTAGTGAAGGAATCCTTTGGCAAGACGCCTCACAAGGATGAGAAGGAGGATGATTTGGATGATTATTCTGTGAATCCCACTTCCAATTTGTTTGATGATTAGTGAGAGACTTCACTTTGACTTCCTTTTTTTACCCACATTAAAAGTAGATATACTTTTTTCATATTTGGTTTCATGTGGATATCACCTTTTCCCCCTAAACTAGGATCTCTTGTTTTCTTTGTCTCTTACAAAAATAAGGAATCTGGTTACCTCAATGGAAATATTTTATTTGTCATTGTGTGTTTCACTTTGGAATTGGAGCTTACTCATGTTTGAATTTTGTTGATTGTAGCATTTTTCCTTCATATGTTGGAGTGTCTAGTGCCATGTTGAAAGATAGGCGATATGATGAGCAAAGAAGGAAATGCTTGTGCTTGCGCCTTTGTAGTGATTTTGTGGATGATGAGTGCAAAGATAATGTTTGAGGGGTATCATGGATGTTTATATCCTCCCAAGAAATTGATGCATGTATTTCTAAAATGGAATAGTACTTCTCTTCTTATATTGACCTCACCTTATTTGTCTTAATGATCTCCCTTTTCATCCAAGATTCTACACTAGAAGTATGTAATGCTCCCACTATTGTGTTAGATGCTAATTTTAAATTTGGAGAGAAATTAACACTTTAATTTTGGAGACTAGGATGTAAAATGTTCATGCTATCACATTTCCATTGTATTTACTCAAATAGAAGTTCATTTGCAATCATATTTCTTTCCTCGTGTAAATAGGTTCACCTTCTATGATTTGTTTTCTCATTATTTTTATACTATAATCCTCACAATGTAGATTGGCAATTGTCAAAGGGCTTGGAGTTGTAAAAGCCTTCAAATGGTCTTCAAAGGTGGACAATGGCATTGTTTCTAGGAAACTTCACTCGAACTTTCAGCTCGCTCAAATGCAGTCGCTCGATTTTTTACTTACCCAGCATTTGGGAGGTCAAGGTGCTTGTTGAGAGCTTGGAGCTACAAAGTGTTGGCCCCTATAGAGGCCATTGAAGCTATTGCTAGTTGGAGTTTCTGGGTTGATGGAAGAGCTTTTGTTGTTGAGATTTTGTGAGGCTAGCCATTGATGCTTGGAGGAATCCCTCATTGCATCATTTGTGGCTAGCACTACTATAGCATGGCTGAGCATAGCAGCTTGGATGCTCACTTTGTAGAGGCATCTAGAGTCCATGTGGGGAGCCTTGCTCAAGTTTGAGGTTGAAGGTAGACTGTGTTGTGGCTACGTCATTGATGCTTGCTATGTGTGGATGTTGAAGGAGTCGAATTATTGGTTAGTTGTGGGAGCATGTGTGTTGCCTTGATTGTGAGTTGCCACCACTATGCTTGTAAGATGTAGCTAGATCTTGGCTATAGAAGAGTCGAAGCTTGCAATAGCTGGTTGCTTGAAGTGAACTCTCCATCAGAACCAAGAGGAACTAGAATTCTGAAATGAATGGAATTTTGAATGAACATAAATTTTCTTCAAGAACTCTCAAGAGTGGACATAATCACTCAAGCGACTGTAGCTCAAGCTCAAGAAGTGGATTCTTGAGCTTTCTAAAGCAAATCAAAGATGGAGAAGATCTCTACGATAAGAGCTAAAGAGGATGAAGAAGATTCCTCAAACGGAGGGCTCATGCATTGACTAAAGAAAGGGATTATAACTCTCAATGAAAATTCTCTCTCAAAGATGAACCTCACAATTCTCACTCTCAGAAATGGAGCACGTCTCACAGAAAGGAGGGCTTAGTGCCTTGACTAGATGCAAGGGCTTAAGAGCACCTGGTGCTCTGATACCATGTTAAAGAGGGGAGAGAGAGAGAGAGAGCACGATATGGCTACTTGTACACTATGTTGTTTTGAATATAAACATGAGTATATACATGAGTACCCCTTAGGGATAGGATAGGGTTAGGGTTTGACCCTAATGCCCTATAGGTATGTTGCAATTTACATCATCCTTAACACATTCTTCCATGTTCCACTCTCTACCTAAAACATGGTTTTCAAGGTTTATGGAGGATAGCTATTCCCATATCACTCCTCCAACCTATTATGAGTGTATATCGATGCTACTTTGAAAAGTGAAGTCTCCTAGAGCATCCTAGACAATGAGAAGTTTCTTGTTACTATTTCTAAATAGCAAGTGGATTTTAAGAGGCTAGTTTTAACTAGTACTAAGTGGGCCAAAACCCCAGAATGACCCTTGGAGGCCCAAAAGCCCAAAAAGCTAGATGTACAAATGAAAGCGATTTGAAAATTTGGCCAAGGCCATCTATACAAATGAAAGTGATTTGATAGGTTGGCCAACCTATCAAATCATCAAATTGCTTTCATTTGTACAGCTAGCTTTCTGGGCCTTTTTGGCCTTTTCCAAGCCTCCAAGGATTTTTCAGCATTTCAAAAGTCATTCCGAGGGTTTTGGCCAACTCTGCACATGCTGCTGATGTCACATATACCAAAATTTGCACCATATAATAGTGGAGTATCATCTTTTATTGTTTTAGAGCAAAGAAAAATGAAGAAATCGTGAATTTCTCTCAGGGCCCCAAAATGAGAGGGTTTATTCCTTGTTGGTGATTTTGAGAAGGGCAAAGACTCTTTTCCTTTCTCTAGAATCTTGATCGAGGAGTATTTCATCTCTATGTGGGATCCAGGAGTGGGGAGCATAGGATGGTTTGGCCACAATAGGAGAAGGAGAGAGAGAGAGAGGAGTGCACATGATACAGCTACCTATACACTATGTTGTATTGAGCATAAACATGAATACATACAAGAAAACCCCTTAGGGTAAGGGTTACGGTTTTCCCCTAATGCCGTTCAGGTATGGTGCAATTTACACCATACTCAACACCCCCTCTTAATTTGCATTGGATAAGTAGAGGGTGCATGTACAAGATATTTTTGTGGATTTTTTTGGGTGCATATGATAGCCTCCAAAATTGAAAAAGAATCCAAATAGTATGTGCATGTGTGAGCACAATGATGACATAGGAAAAGCATGTACAATGACTACATAATGTGGCATATATCTCCACATGCTACTAGAGATGTGAGTTCCTTGTATTGAGGACTTACCTACTGAAAAGCTGCATGATCAAAACTAAACTATTGCTGTGTATCTAAATCATCTGTTGTGTGATAGTAAATGGAGTCGGATCCATGTATGAAAGTGATGGTAGTTGTACATCACTGGAATGAGACAGTGCTGATGTAGCGGGGAGTGTCTTGTGCTGAGGGCTTATAATCTAATGTCACTCATGATGAGGGCTTACTATTGAATGTGCCTCGTACTGAGGGCTTATTGTCAAATTTGCATGAAGGTTGATTCATGCTAACATATGGCACATCCACATTTGATCTCTTAAGACCAATGATGCTCAAGTTTGCATCATAGACTGGTACATACCCTATGGCAATAAATGGTTGAAGTAGGTTCTCTTTCACTCATAGGTCTCATCCGAAGTCATGACTAGTGTATCATCAACTATGTGATTTGAATAACTCCATGCTGGAGGCGTTATGATGCTTTCATAGTAGTAAATGAGTAGACTGTGGAAGATTTGTGGAAGAAACTGTGTGCCACTTATGAGAAGGAAACTGCCTCTAATAAAGTTTACCTCATAAAGAGGTTGTTTGAGCTGCAGATGAAGGAAGGGATCTCCATTGCTTCTCACTTTAATGAATTCAATATTATTTTTAGCCAGCTTTAGGCTCAGAAGATGAATTTTGATGCGGAGACTAAGGCAATATTTCTCTTATGTTCATTGCCATCCTCATGGGATACCTTCCGTACAACTGTCAGTAACTCTGCACCTGGTGGAGTACTGAAATTTGATGATGTTGTGGGTAGCTTGTTGGCCGAGGAGATTAGACGGAAGTCTATGGACGGCAACAATCAGGATGCAGCCTTAAATGTGCAAAGGGGCAGATCACATATGCCGTTTGGGTTATGTACCGCATTTGAGTTTCTCTGATTTTGAATTTTGTGAGCACTGTCTCTATGGGAAGCAGACTAAATCAGCCCATAAAAGAAGGGAAAAGAAAGAGTTTGAAAAGCTTGATTTGGTGCATTCAGACGTATGTGGTCCCATGCCTACACGGTCATTAGGCGGGGCTGAATACTATGTGACATTCATTGATGATGCAACTAGGAAAGTGTGGGCTTATGCTATAGCTCGGAAGAGTGATGTGTTCTAGGTATTTCAGAAATGGCTGGCCTTGGTTGAGAATCTGTTAGGTAGAATGCTTAAATGCCTACAGACTGACAATGGTGGAGAGTATCTCTCTCATGACTTTCAGCATTTCTGTGATACACATGGGATTAAGAGGGAGCTCACATCCCCTCGTACTCCAAACCAAAATCTAGTTGCAGAAAAGATGAACCGTACCATTCAAGAAAGGTTGCAATGCATGCTTTCCAATGCAAGTCTTTCTGGTAGTTTTTGGGCTGAGGCAATGAAGACTATAGTGCTTGTGATCAATAGATCACCTAGTAAGAGTTTGGATGGTGGTATTCTTGAAGAGGCATGGAGTGGCAAGAAGCCCTCTTACTCTCATTTGCGTATATTTGGGTGTGAGGCATATGCACATGTGCCAAAAGAGCTTCGAAAGAAGCTAGATCCTAAGTCTAGGAAATGCATCTTTCTGGGTTATGGTGAAAGTGGAGAGATGGGCTATCGTCTCTGGGATCCAAAAGCAAAGAAGATCATACACAGCCATGATGTAGTCTTCAATGAGAAGAAGATGCATAAGGCACCCATGAGGGATGTTGAAATGAGGAGAATCACTTTCATATGTTGATAGATAGCAAGTTGTCCATGCACCAAATGTGCAAGAAATAGTACCACCAAATACTCCCACAGGTATACAATCAAGGGTAGATGATGGAATCATCTATTGGTGGAAATGATGAGCCAAATGTGGTTGATATGTAGGTGGGACAGCAAGCTGAAATGCCCTTGAGAAGATAATCTAGAGTGTCTAGACTGCTTGATAGGTTTGTTCCGGGGGTAGACTATGTGATGCTTACTGATTGTGGGGAGCCTTCTTACTACAGAGAGGCTATGATGCGCGAGGATTAACGCAAGTGGGAGTATGCTATGCAATCAAAGATGAGTTCACTTATGAAGAATAAGACTTGGGACTTGGTTTCTTTGCCACATGGAAAGAAAGCATTGCCATGTAAATGGGTCTACAAGATGAAGGTCACAGGTGATGATGTGCCTAGGTACAAGGCCTGTTTGGTCGCTAAAGGGTTCAAGCAAGAGAAGGGTGTGGACTTTGATGAGATATTCTCTCCGGTTGTGAAGATGACCACACTTAGATGCATGCTTGGACTAGTGGCATCAGAGGATATGGAGCTTATGCAGATGGATGTCAAGACAGCTTTCTTGCATAGGTAGGTTCTGCCCCTTCTTTGGTGACGATTGGTTGGCAGGGACTGGGGATAAGAACAGTCTGTTCATCCAATTGGATAGATTGTGCCATAGGATGGGATTTCATCTTAGCAAGGAAGCGATCGGCATTTTCACCTCTGTCGATAGGAAGGCAGCCAACCCAGCACTATCGTAGGGTTCCAAGGACAACATGTCCTCGAAGCCATACAGGTTTCCTTTGTCCTGGAGGTTCTGCAACACTGGTTCTTCTTGGAACATCTTCTGCATCAGATCCAGAGCTTCTGACTGCTTGTTGAGGCTGAGGTGTTCCTCTTCCTCCACCCTCTCCAGCACCTTGAGTGTTTTCGCCCCTCGGTGGCCCATCAGGTGGGCTGGATGAATAGTATCTAACCATCTACTGGCTTTTAGTTGATGCTCGAACTTCTCTTGGTAGTCCCATACCAAGTTCTAGGCATATTTTACGTATTACTTTTCTAGGACCGGGTCAGGACAGGTCTCCTTATAGGAGGGCGAGGGTGCTAGGCCTTGAGCCTACATTAGATTGTTTACCTCTCGGCTCAGAGGCACTTTAGGTTCACCCTAGGTGGAAGCTTATTCGGAAGCAAAGGAGGTGGCAAGAGTAGTTGTCTCCTCATCAGTGGATGAGCACGTGGTCGGAGCCGTCACCTACTCGAATGGCCTTCTTGGACTGGGTTAGGGGATGTGGGGGAATCTTGGGGCCAGGCAACAGGGATCCTCTATCCTTCCTTGTGAGCTTCCTCATTGCTTTGCCTAATGCCTTGGCTTGCATCCTCGTGATGACTTGTAGGGGCACTGCGGCCACATGGCCCTGCTTGATGCTAAGCAGATTAAGGCTAGTACTCTTTGGCGAGATGATTGGGGTGGTTACTCTCCTCGTGGGACAGTCTTGGAATAGATGTTCAGTCCCACACTTCACACACAAGGGTGTGGGGTTGGTCGTGGTTGGAGTGGCAGGGGTACGATCCCTATATGGACAGTCCTTCAAGACGTGTGGGCCCTAGCATTTGAAACAAACCCTAGAGGGTTTGAAGTACCTCAGTAGGTGCATTCACTTACTCTATGGGGACCCTGGTAGGTGTAACATTGGAGCGGGGGTCTCAGAGCAATTGAGTTTAGTTCTCTCGCCCTTGTGTTCATTAGGGCAGTCTGCGATACGAGAACCTGTTGATCTCCTTTCATGGGAGGTAGTGGATCAGGGTGCCACTTCCCTCCTCGTAGGGGTAGTAATCGTGAGGTCCGTGATCAGGATCTGTCTCCTCCCAATCGTTGGGCACTTCTTCTACCAACACTTGATTAACTAGGGTTATATGAGATAGCAGGGGTTGCGGACCCAATATGGGTGGTGGTAACGGAGATGGCTGAGTTCTATACTGGCTAGAACTAGCCACGGGACCACCTTGAGTGATCAGGGTGTTAGGTGCGGCCATTAGGGCTAATGGGGGGTCTCATTTGATACATGGGTTGGGGAAGGGACCTCAGAAATTGACATTGGGAGGTATCATGGTTTCCCCACCTATGGCAGTGTGCACAGTAGAGTGCCAGCCTTGCCCTTAGGCATGGGCACTCATTGGAGGGGTGGTTGCCATTGCATACTCCACATTAGACATTGTCTCTCTATGGGAACAAGTGGGGGTTGCTCGGTGCCTACTTGGAGGTTCCTGTCCTCCACTGTTGGCCTACTGGATCTAACATATTGGGGGCCATCTCACTCATATCCAAGCCCTTGGGCTCGTTAGTCTCCTTCTTGATCATTTCTACACTCGAAGACCTAACCGATGGAGCTATTTTTGAGGGGTTCGGGGCTTTATCTGAATTCTCCTTGTCCATCATGTTGTCATATATGCGGATGGCCACATTGTTGCATAAATCGAAGGAGGTAGGATTCATCACCATGAGGTGGTCGTGCAGTGTCGGGTCTGCCAATCTGATAAGGAAGTAGGGCAACAGTCGTTCATCGCTCATCCACTAGTACGGTTCATAGTGGGCATTGAGGTGTTTAATCCTGGCAATGTAATCCCTTATGGATTCCTTATCATTCTGCTTTATAACATGTAATTGGTTGATCGAGCTTCATTTATGGTCGCTGGGGGCGAACCCCACAATAAAGGCCTTTCTCAATGTCTCCCAATTGATCTTCTATGCTGGGGTGAGAGCCCTATACCATTGGCTTGCTTTGCCATCCAAGCTGAGACCAAATGCATTGGCCATCTCTAGGTCTCTGAGAGCACCAAAAGCTTTGCAAATTTGTTCAAATTGCTCCATGTGGGAGACCGGGTCTCCTTCTCCAAGGAACTTGGTCATTAACTTGGAGATTGCTATGGGTCGGCTCCTCGAGGGATTCGCAATCCCTGCAGGAAACAGTGGGGCGGGTGGAGGTGGTGGGGCTCCCCTTCCTAGGGAATTCACCAAGATGCACATTGCATCATCAGTTAACACTATTTGAGCGGCTAGTGGAGGTGGTGTTGCTGAGGGATGTAGGGTTGCTGGCTTGGTTTTAGACAAACCAAGAAATAAAACATAAACCAATATTCCAAGCACGAAAGTGGAAGACAAAAGACATAGGTTTTATAAACTCACCCTCTGTAGGGAACATCAGAAGTAGGCATCGAATACATGTTCCTCATAATGGAACTCACTTCCAACAATGTTATTTATTGAAAAAAAAAATCTACTCTTAGAGGTGCGAGGGAAATATAATTAATTTTTTATAGTGTAATCACCCTCTTTGCTCCCTCAAAATTCAATGAAAAGAGTCTTGTTTTCCAAACATCCCCTAATTGAAGATCTATGCCAGATTAAGTTTATAATAAGAGAACTAACACAAAAAGAATTTGAAATGCTTACATTTTGAAAAGAAATAGTCACATACTCTTCCCATGCGATCATAAATTTTTTGTTGAATCCCATCAATTTCTTTTTTTTTTTGGTAGAAGCCCTCTCCTCAACAGGAACTATACTTTTAATTCTTTCACGTGCTCTCTTCACATCTGTGTTGAATTCAACCTATATTTGATGGAAGAAGGAGAGATTGTCTGAGCTCATATTCCAAAAAAAAAGTATAGTTCAAAGTTATTGTATTGGTTGGTATGTACCTAAAACAAAACAAACTCTAACCAAAGGAGGCACGTGTAGCTTGTTTACCTGGAAAACTGGATGTGCAAAATACCCTTTACTAAGAGGATACCATCCCACAGTTCCCTTCACCCTCCTTGTTCCTCGCATTAATAATGACTTCACATTCTTGTGAGGTCAATGTCCTCATAAATGTCTGAGCATCACATTCGCAAATGTTGTTGGCATTAATGAGAACATCCCTTAAACTCGAATTTATGATAGCATGTTCATTCAATTTGCATCAATCCAGTTCCAAGATTACATCAAGTAAAAAGGTAAAACAAATAATGAAAAAATAGGCAACAATGATTTGGATCTTACGAATTCATCCTTTGCAAGCTCGCCAGTAGGGCAAGCTCAGATGTCTTCCTTTGGTCTACTTGCCCTTGTTTCCTTGTGTAAGACTCCTCAATGACAAACATCCATGCCATTGTCCTATGGTTGCCTTCCCACACATAAACTCTTATTACATAGATAATGCAAATCTGGCCTCTGCTCCAATTCTTTTTCGAACATGTCATTGACCTCTCTCCACATCGAAGACCAAGAGCCTGTCTTTGCTGGAGTAACCACCATCTCCTCCCCATTCCCCGTGCAAATGGATATAATGAATGCTCCCTTTTCAAGGAGATACCCCTCATACTTAAATGCAATCTTTAGTGCAGCCACATCACTCCTTAAACCCTTCACTCTAGCATAAGTGAAGAGTTTGCAAAGAGGGATCCTAGGACACTCATCTGAGCTAAGGAGCCTACACTTTGAAATGATATCTCCACACTAACAAGATCCAAGTCTATATCCTCAACTACGAAATTAATCTCATCTCCTACACCCTCAGTGTCATGAAGATCTGTAGTATCCTCTGTGTCCGCAGGCATCTCAACAGTAACACAAACAACCACAAGAAGTAAACAATCCTTCACAATGCCATTAGAATGATGAATTTGAGATGCTCTCAGCTCCTTGATGAGCCTATGACAAATGCTACATCCCATGCCGATGGATGTTTAGCCATGCACATATCAGACTACCTTCAGCTCATGACAGTTGAGCATACAGGTTTGACAGGTGGCCGTACTTTGTCAGTTTTACGGGCTTAGTTCTGGCCAGCAAATTAGATGAGCATCTCTCTATTCTATTTGAAGCCTGAGGAATACCATAGTATTTAGGAGGAACGCTACTTTTGTAGCTACATTTGTTAGAGGGATGTTCATAAATGTACAAAGGATGCTAGTTTGGTCTTTGAAGGCAAGTAAAGTGATGTGGCCAGGGTTGCATTAATAGGACTAGTCAAGGTTTTGGGCTAAGTAAAGGTATTTTGCAAAATAGAGCTTTTGGGATTAAAAAGCCCCCCTGATTTTTTGTAACCAAGGACTTTTTTTTGTATGACTAAAGTCTAATACAAGATGGTGCTTGTCTATTTATTTTAAAAAGTGTGCTCACTAAATGCTCTCGCATGTAAAGATGCTTTCACAAGGTGGAGGTACCCTTTTTTTTGGGGTGATTTAGTGGAGGCAACCCTTGATAAGAACGGATTCCCGCTCGCTGCTCTGAGCAGTATTCTTGAGCATTTGTAGGTGGTGATGAGTGATGGTTCCTATGACTTCCTCCTCTCCATCTATGACAAAAAAACCTACAAAAGAGGCCCACATCAACAAGAAAATGTGCAATAGTATTGGATTGGACAATATAAAATGGCTTGGGCCCTGAAGTGTCAGGTGGAGACTCCATTTTCCAGTCTCCTGCAAGGTGGTCTATTGCCACTTATGAGCCCTTGATAATTAGGATTGCTTGTGGGAATGCTTGTGGCATAGGGGCTTAGCACATGGGAAGAAAAAGGATGGGAATGGGAAAAGGTGGTCCCAAGTGGTCCCATACATATTTCTATCCTATTCCCATCCCACCATGTGCTAACAAAAAAAGAACTAGGGATGGGTTTAGGAGGAAGAGGACACATGGCATCATTTCATGTGTTTAGGAGGTGGGGACCACATGGGGACAAGGATACATGTCATCCTTGCATGTTTTTGAATCCCTAAAAAAGGGGAACCCATTTTGGCAGCAGGGTCTATAGGCCATGGTCCAAGATGGGAGAAAAGGAGGCTACTCCCATTCTAAATCCATCCTAGACCACTTGGTGTAGGATGGGAGTAATGATGACAAAAAGATTCCCATCCTAAACCCATGCTAGCCCCATCCATGTGTTAAGGCACATAGAGAAGGAGCTCTAAGGGGGTTTTCCACCTGCCAACAAATGGGTAATGTCCCCAAACTCTTTGTCCGCCCCCCAAATTAGTGTCAGAACGCGTGTTTGCCAATGCTCCTGTCACAATAGGGCGAACAATGAATACAACAAAAATGGGACATCAAATAGGATTGGCTAGCAAGTAAAGGCCTCAAACCTTTGGCAAAGAGGGGTAGGTCTACATCTTAGGTTTGGCCAGGCTCGGATAATCATAGGCGGACACTCGTCTACATCTTATCCATTAGACAATTGCAGGCATCAGAAACTCGCTTGTAGGCCGCTCGAGTGTTTGTACATGCTCGGGAGTAACTTAGATTCCATGTAGTTTTTTTTTGGTAGGCGGGTAGACGGGTGTGAAGGCGCGAGATGAGGGCATGCATTTTTATTAGAATTTCCAGTGCTCTAGTGGAGTATTGAAGAGTGCTATAGTGGAGTATTGAAACTCTGTTGTGGATTTCCAAGTGTATTTTATAATTAAAAAAATTATTTAAGTTGTGTTTCAAAATTGCCACATCTTACAAAAGTCACCTTTCAATAGCTCTGCGCCCTTTTGCATCCAAATGTGTTTGCCTTACCACCATACTAGGCGATAGTGCCCACGTGCGTTTGTGCACTCTTGTTTGGCAACGGGTATGAAACCCCCTAGTAAAGGTCAGTGCATACGAGACCAAGAATGCGATGCTGGTGCAACGTCCAAGCTCCAAACGATACATTTCGCATGAACCAAAATGAAGGTGCCTTTAAGGATCCGAGAGTGAGCTCACTGGTGGACAGTCTGACGATCTAGAGGGAGAGCTGATAATGTGCAAGGAGAGGTGTAGGGTGGCAATGCTCGCTCACTTTGCACGAATTTCTAGGTTCATATGGAATTGGAATTTGGCACCTGGGTGCAAATTTGAGCATTGATGCACCCTTACTGCTCCAACCAATAGGCTTTTGCCATGTGGTTATCACTAGCCGCGCATTCGTGGCGGCGTGTGCACTGGCCCTAAGTAAAGCTAGGTAATTTCGAGCTGATCTAGAACTTCTAGGAGACAGAAGATACAGCTGTCTGTGCAGCTTCTCGCAATTCGTCAATCAAGCGACGATGAACGCGTTTGCGCACTGTTGAAAGTTGAAACTTTGGACGTTGAGGCGGCATTCGCTCCGGTGGCATCTGAAAAGCGAAGTTTGTTTTATATTACGGCTGTCTGATGGTGATTACAGCACAAAGAAAACGTACGCGCAACTGTGTTACGCCCAGACTTGAGCCATGTGACTGTCTGTGACTACTTAGTAAAGATCCCTGCTTCCAGGTTCCAGGGATCTTTCAGTGGAAACGTCGGAAGTTGAGGCTGTCTTTGCTCTTGCGGCATCTGCAAAAGCAAGTTTCGTTTGCAATCTTCAGGACCCAGTTCTCTTTTCCGTCCTCGACGGTACAAAGAACTGGCGCACGCAGCTGTGTTAAGGTCACAGACTCGAGCCTGTGACTACGTAAAGAGGCACCTCCCAGTGGAAAGTTCAAAGACCACGAGTACTAATATGCACCGACGCTGATTAACGGGCACCAGCTTTGGCCACGGTCCGGGGCACCATGATCCTCCGCGTCGTGAAGGCCGTGACCCCACGCTGAGAACTGAACGACCACCATAGCTGGGCACAATCAGCGGCGGGCGCCGACTTCCTTTTAGAGAGGAGACCGTGCCCACTGCCAGCAACCCAGCATCCAGCCGTTGCCAGCCTTGCATCGCTGAATTCGAAATGCCAAAAAGCTCACGACGTGCTTGCTTTCTTTTGTGTAGCTTATGGACGAGCACAGATGCACCGATTTACCCAGAAAGAACATTTTCCTTGTTTGAAAATTTTAAAGCTTTTTATTGAAAAAATTTTCGCTTAAAATGCATCGAAATTTGCTTTTTCAAATTAATAGGTTATTTTCCAAAATTTGCCATTGAACTCACAAGTAAAATGCATTGAAATTTGCTTGTCAAATTTAAAGGTTATTTTTCCAAAATTTGTCATTGAACTCACAAGTTTAACACAAATTTATTAGCACGATTGAAACTCTTTTGTGAATCTTCGCTTAAAATTTTTCTAAAAAGACAATTATGTGTTTCAAATTGCCATTTATGGAGATCATCCTAGAAGAATTACCTTTCATAGCCCTTATGCCCTTTGAAAATTCATTTGCTTTGTCTCTTTCATCCAACAACACTTGCTTTATCATTATACTAGGAGAGGCCACTTGCGCACTCTTGTTTTACTCTTGGTTCCATGGCCTTCCCTCAATTCACTTCTAGCGCCCTATTTAAACTCCACCCCCCTTTGAACCTTTAGCTATTCAATCTCCCACCCCTGGGAGCAAGAGTACCAATTAGATTGAAGCAAGGTGGAGAGGGTCCCTTATATTTTGTTGTATTATAGAGGGAAAGGAAACCCTGCTCCAATCATCAATGGCTCAAGATAAATCAAATATCAAAGCACCATTAGTGAAAGAAATTTAAGATAGCCCTCTTATGCCCCCCTTGTCGAGCCTCTCCTTCCCTCTCGCCATAATCTTCTTTTCTTTTTTTGCTTTGACAAGGGAAATATTTTTCTTTTCATATCTATAAGCTCTACAAATCTTAATGGTCTTAAACATCGATCTATTTTCCCAATGGCATGTTTGTAATGAGAAAGTCCCTTTGTTTGGGAAACCTAAAATCTACCTCGCCTTTTAAATCAAGTCATGGAAATATCTATTGGTTCTTGGATTAGCATTAAGTGAGTTAGAGCATGAAAAATAAGGAGAGTGGAGCAAGTGTCATTTAGCTAGACTTGCATGCATGAATAAGGGCATTCATTCAAACATTGAGATCTTCTGTTTAAAAATATTGTGAAACATGTCTTCTAATGTGCTTTAACACACTCTCGCCTTTGATTTTTCACACTAAGAGTTAACAATTGGAGGTTGTACCACTCTTGCATACAATGCATAAGTCCTGAGTCTTGAATATGTTAAGTTCTTCTTTATAACTAAAGGATACTATCCTTGTTTTTCTTTTTATGATTGAAACTAACCTTTTGAAAAAAACAAAAAAGAAACTTCAACTTCAAGGAATGGAATGAATGAGAAAAGATGAGGAAAGAGTTTATAGATAACCTTTGTTTATATGGTTGACATTTAGCAAAGCGTTGTTTAAATGGTTGACATTTAGCAACGTTGTTCAGCAAAAAAGACTTCGATCTCTACATACTATCTTGTTTTGTTCCACAAATACCCCAAGGAAGAATGTATTTTGGTAAGAAAAAACACCATGTTCTTTGCCCTACTTTAGCACACTACCAAAAGATCTTTCCCACATGTCTTTGTATATTTTATAAAGCATGGTGCATGGGCTCATTAGTTAAGGGGAAATCTGCACGAACTAACATACCATACACTAAAGGTTGTTGACACAAAAAATACCTAGCTTAATAGCTTAGGTGGCTTAAATATTGGTTAAGGCAAAATTGTCTCACATTATCTACCTTAATTTCTTGTACAACCCACCTCAAATGGTCAATATTCTCGATGTACTTGCATCATAATTTTTCGATCCAACCATTTGGAAGCTCTAACCAATAGGAGTCGCATCATATAGGATTTCTACTTTATATATATGTATCCCTCGAGGGGTGCACCAAAATTCATAGCCATGGGACGTGGGTTCAAAAAAAGATGCTTTCATAGAAGTCTAGATACATGAGGGGTTTTTCATTAGACATCTCTACCCTTGAGCACACATTTTCATATTGGGTTTCCTCCTAGGATATGTCCATCCACTCTCTATGTTTTATGCCCCCTCTAGCCCATAACAACATGCGTGTGCGCGTGTGTGTGTGGCTGTGTACGTGCTTTACTCAATACCCTTCAATACTAGCAATAAGAGTATTCGCATGCAACCTTCATAGGGTAAGTCATGAAGGATCCTCTTGGACATCCTCCATAGTGCTTCGTTCAAGTCCCAAGCTAGGTAGCCGTTTTCTATTATCACCATGGATGACCCATTTCACCTTAATGTTTCCATATTACTCAATATTTTTTTAATTATAGAGAGGGCTAACACATAAAAGGACTTTATCCTTGAAGATGGGAAAGCAGCTGAGAACACAAAGCCATCCTTAGGTTGATGGAGCTTTTTCTTTAAATTATCTAACTCACCCTTTGTTCAACTCCTTTCCAAGAATGCTTGTGTGGTAAAAGCCCCAAGAGACCCAACTATTTCAATTGGGATAATACCCAAGCAACAATGGAGGTCTTTTTAAGGAATTTTTTCCAAATGGTGGTGGATTGGATTGGTGATAAAAATTGCAATCTGTCAAACCATAAGGAAAGACTTTGTGTGCATGTGGGGTGCAAAGATACAAGCTTGAAAATAGATGGGTGAGTGGCTTTAATTAATCTTAATCACCCTTGCTTAAAAGAGTGGCTCAAAATTGAAGTTTTTTTGCAAGATTGCATGTTGAGGGAAATCCCCCAAGAGATGTAACTATTTCAATTGAGATAACACCCAAGCAAAAATGGAGCTCTTTTTAGGAAAATCTGTTATCAGCCCTTAAACGTGGTGGATTGGGTTGGCGATCAATTTGTGTCTCCCACAACCACAAGAAAATCCAAATGATACATTGTGTGCTCATGGGGTGGATACAATCTTGAAAATATTTGAGTGCATGGTCTAATAAGGAAAAAGGAAACAAGATGGATTTCTAATTGTGTAGACATGACACCATCATTCAGATTTTATTAAATGTGGGATTTATTCTCAAGCTAGGCAAATAAGGTGTCTTCTAGGCCATGCATTCACATGTCTTTAAGTGAATCCATGATTTGCTATTTTGGACAAGGGCATTCCACTCACTAATCTTGTTTGAGGGTTGACAACAAACTCAAGGAAAGATGTATTCTTCCATGCCATGTCTCTGCCAAGTCGTTTTTCTATATGTAGTATGTCTACTACAAGCATTCACCTTCATGTGAACACATGTATGTGGTGTGCTTACTACAAGATTCATCTTTCATGTAGTATGCTCACAATCGGACTCTGACCGATAACCCTTGAAATGGAACAGATTTGAGTTTGTCATGTTTACCGTTTTCACCAAGTGTGCAAATAGGGGAACCAAAGCTCTCGGGGTGGAGATCAAAATCTCTTGCTGCTCCGCACACATGTATATAGCCACAATAGATTTTATTAGAGCATGCACCGATTACATTTGACCTTCATATATCTTGCATCACCTTTCTCTTGCTACTATTCCATCACATTTCATGCGTAGGGTCACCTTATCATTCTTGCTATCTTCCTTGGTAAGTGATCCTTTCTTCTTGATCATAGTCCCCCCTTTACACCCACCCACACACACAAATATCCATAATGCTCCCTTTCCATTTACACCCACCCACACAAATGCACTGTCTACCACAAACGTCCTCCACAGCATGAGTGTCGTCTCTCTCTCTCTCTCTCTCTCTCTCTCATATCGAAAGGGACATTGTCCAACACCTCACGCCTTTCCTTTAGGATTCTCTTATAATGGTGCAAAGGCCCCCTTGATGTCATGATCGTGCCAGCCCGAACTAAGGTGTATTGCATTATAGTTCTATTCTTAGATAGGTGCATGGAATGATGGCAATGATAAATTTCACAATCTCCCATAAAAAGTGTTGGTATATGAAGAGTATAGAATGTCTAAACTAGACATGCCGTATGAAATTAATGGTTTGAAAAGATTTTGTGAGGTGACTATCTCCAATGGAAAGTAAATGGTAATCTTGAGTTCCAGTTATAAAACTACCTAGCACGCAAAATTTTTACTCAAATATTGAAACACTCACGTTTAGTATCTTATCCATATCTAAGGATGGGGTAGCATGCCTTTTACAAACAAAAGCCCTTTAGAAATTTCTGTGCAAAGGGCATGTTTTACCTACAAGGTTGCCTTCAATCAACACATAAATGGCTAATTACATCGACAAGACGCCATAGTCAATATCTTTGAGACATGATAATGCACATTTGGCTCAATCCTTTGATGCCTACCAGGCTTAACTTTGCAATAAATGGAACGAAACCATGCCATGTTCAAGTGGATCATTGAGCTCTTAACTACAAAATGTGCTTCGATATTTTGCAAAATATGATTAGTATCGAGAAAGACCTTAGTCACCACCACTTGATCCACAACAAATTCTTTGAGACATGATATTGCACATTTGGTTGAGTCCTTTGATGCCTATTAAGCCTTAATTTTACACCTAATGGGCCGAAACATTGCCAAGCAAGCTTGGCCTGCCATGGGGGCTTGATTTATTCGGTAGAAGGTAACCAACATCAAAGTTGGCTATTGGTGATTTTGAGCCAATAGCCCTTGAGTTGAGTTTTCGGGGCAAGGAGACCATATCTAAGAGGTCGTTCTCACTTACCTCTAGTGTAGTGTAAATGCCATAAAGTGGCATTAGTTTTGATCGCTTGCATGGTTTCCACTAGGGTCCTTGACTATCACGGCAACAATCGATTGCCCAAGTGGAGAAAATTTTGGCTCTTCACCTAAGCATTTCGAAGCCCCTGTTGCTGTCACCCTCTTGCAACCAATGGTCTGGCATGTCTTTATGGGATTTGGGCTTGTTGCAAGTTTGTTTTGGAGAGTATTTGTAGACACGGGCGAGCGAGGAGGAGGCACTTGGCATTGTGTGGGAACCATTGCCCACAAATGCAAACCAATGCTCAAAGATGTTGCATGAACATTAATTTTTTGAGTGAGACTGGGAACCTCCTCTAAGGTCGGGTTTACACACCAATCTGCGGCCAAGGGGCTTTGACAAAGGAGTTCACTGCTACTGTGTTGTGTTCACACCAACTCCTGATGCAGTCTGGTCATTGGCTGTCAAGGAATCCCGCAACCCGCATAGGCTATGTGGTGTTCACACCGATCGGGCAACAACTCCCGCGGCTGCAGTGTGGTCATTCATTGGCTCCTATCAAGGAATCTTGCCAATTGCATAGGCCTCTGATTGGTGCTGCTGAGGTCTCTAGTCAAGGGGTGCGGGGCAACCTCGTCTTTTGATTGAAAGAATAGGAGTGCAGGGGTTGCAAGTTGCGACGTGAACGCAAACCTCTTGCAAGCGTGTTGGAGGTTGTGCGGAACCCCTCTCTCTCTCTCTCTCTCTCTCTCTCGTGTCACGTGTGTGTGAGAGAGAGAAAAATAAGTGGTCAACCATAAAGAAAAGGCTCTTCTGGAGTAAGCTTGCGTGCAAGATCTTCATAATGATTGTTGGTTTTCATCTTCATTATCAACTGATTTAAATTTTTTTCGTCATCTTTGATCTTCGTTCATCAACTGATTTAATTTTTTTTCGTCACCTTTGATCTTCGTCTTCTTCGTCTTCTTCATCTTCGTTATCGTTCTCTGTTGTTGCATAGCTTTGTTCCGCCATGGCCATGCACCGCCTCTGCCTCACCCTCCTCCTCCTCCTCTTCTTCTCCTCCCTCTGCTCTTCTTCCCCTCACCTCCTCTCCGTCCCTTCCTTCTCCTCCTCCTCCCCCTCCTGTGACTCCTCCATCGGCCATTGTGACCTCTCCTCCGAATTCCTCATGGACTCCGACGTTCACCGCCGTTTCCTCCAGGGTACCTCGCGCTACATCAGCTATGGCGCCCTCTCCCGTGACCGCGTCCCTTGCTCCGCCGCTGGTCGCTCCTACTACAACTGCGCTGGCTCCGGCCGTGCCAACCCCTACACCCGTGGATGCAGTAGAATCACGCGTTGCTATCGCGATACTAGCTAGAAATCCATCCGCTAATTCGTGCAGGTGCGTTGTTTACATCTTTGGCGATATTTGGTGGTTTTTGTGGTACAATGCCGAATCATGTCATTTTACAGCTTTGGTCCCATCCACCTCATTCTTGTTTGATGTGTTGGTCTTGGAAGCCTTAGAGATTTCTCACCCTACTGTTTTTGCTTCTGGTACACAGATTTCTCACAGGGAAGCTCTTGGCATATTTCGGATGTACTGTATACTTTTCTTTTGGGCAAGGTCGTAAACGTATGGATCTCTCGGACTGTTAGTCCTTCTAAGTGTGCACTGTGAGTGGCTTTGGACGTTAAAGTCGAAATTCAAACTTAGAAGGGAGTTTGACGGTTAAATTCTAATTTCGACCTTAGAAGTAGGTGTGTCCCAACACCGATCGATCGATCGATCGAGAGAGAGAGCGCGCGAGCGCGAGAGCGCTTTGGCTTGTACATTAGACAGCGAAGCTTCAGATCTGTGTCCATTTCAAGAGGGACTCTCAACTTTGATGAAGTTGTATTCGGTGGTGCAAAGGAAAGCCCCTGGCTAAAAATAGCGAACGTGGCTTTGAGGGCAAGGAAGAGCGTGAACTTCAAGTGCAGGCAAATCGTAACATTTGCGTGGACCTGTTGCAGCCGGAGTGAGTTGCGCCGCGCTGAAGCTTTTGCAAAGGCTGCCCTTGCTTGACTTGCTTAAGGTCTCGCTAGGTTGACAGCTTTAGGTGAAATTGAAGTCTTAAGGCATGTCTCCTGGTTCTGGATGTAGACCTGCGTATTAGAATCAATTCACATCACGAGCTTTTGAAGCAAGGGAAGTTGCTGGCGTTGTCAAGCCTCGTAATGAATTATTATCTAGAAAGTGGAAGAAGAGGTTGTCCGACTGCGGGTTGCCTGATTTTGGTAATCTTTCATAAAAGCCTATTCGCAGGCATGCCCGGGTGTTCATATCGACTGGACGAGGCACGATGGTGCTCGGTGCGCGCCTGCAAAGACATTGTATTTTAGAGGGTATCTGCAAGTGAATTGGAGTTGATGCGCGCATTAACGTCACCGTGACAGCTATTTACACGGTGCCCTGCTGATTCTTTTTTTCCGTCGTCCTTTTAACGATTTACCTTGGAGGGAGGTCTGATCAAAATGCACAAGGCAGTTGAACAGCTCTGTTACTACCTAAGTGCCTTACCCTGTCGAGGCTGTCGTATGGATTCCATCACTGGAACTCCAAACGGCTGCCCTGCGAAGAAGGTTCATCATCTTTGACTGCCTGGCACTCCAAAGATATTAGCGAAATTGATCTAGATGTTGATCCATTTCTATCAACTAGGTTTCTTGCTCTGGGAAGGCACCAGTGCCTGATAGAGTTGCTTGATGGGTACGATCTGCAGTCTCCCAGAATAATATCAGATCTACTGGGTTCATCAAGGTATGGGTGCTTTACTGCAAGAGAAATCGGCTGTGGAAAGGAACTGTTTTTACAGTAGCAGCCTAGACCGGCTGTTGGGTTGCTCATCCGTAACATTGCCATAGTAGCTCAACCCAGTGGAATTTATAGGTTATACAATGTAGGTGATTATCATGAGGTTAAAGCTGCACTGGTTGTTTTCCTTTTAAAGGACGAGTCTGTGGGTTCTTCAATACATTCTGTGTGTTTGCCGAAAGGTATTGCTATATACATCAATCAGCTGTTATTTGAGAGAGAATTTCTTCTTACAAGAAGTTCTAGAGAGCATGGACTACGCTTTGATTAGTGTTCTTGTTTAGTGCCACCCTTTATGACGTCTGAGTCTGCCCTTCGCCTCTGGACTCAGTACCAAGACCTTTGTATAATGGATGCTCAAGTTTCTGTGGCAGTGGGTATTAGCAGCAGTGATGTTGCTATAATTCTTTCCATTTGGAGTGCCCTACTTTCTTGCCTTCACAAGGAGTTGTAGCTTGGAGAAGCGGTGGACTACTTTTTGATTTGCCTACTCTGTTAGTGCTAGCCTTTGTCAGGCTAAGTCTGCATTTCGCCTCTGGAGTTGGGACAGAAACGCTGTACAAGACCTATGTGTAGATGGATGCTCAAGTGTGTTTGGTTGCCAGTGGGGTTATGTATGTTAGAAATGACCCAACAGAGGGTACGCACAGCGGTAGACTGATAGAATTGCCCAGGAGCTCACACAGTGTGGTGTGGGGTGTGGGATCACCAACTTCTTAAACTTTATGTGCATAGCATAGATGTGTGCACACTCATCAATAGACAATAAACCAGCCAGATAGAGAAACCACCAAAATAATATATTTCTGTCCAAAGCTATGGACACAATACAAAAGAGAGAGATTCAGAGTCCCACCAATGGTTTGGTCCTCTGATCTTACCACAAGGTCCTCCTCCTATCTGCCGGCTATCTCTAGACTTGAGCCCGCGTGCTCCACCTCAAGCGTAAGTAGACTTTCCGTCCAGATCACAACACCTTGCCGCCCTAGAAGACAGCCAAGGTCCAGCCTCTAGGGAACTCAGTCTGCAGCACTCCTTTCACTTTCCTTCACCCCCAGTGTGAGGCCCAAGGGAGTCGCTTCTGGCTGCTCCTGTCTGCTCCTGCTCTTGCTGGATGGTTGGATGAATTATGAGGCCCAGGGCCTCTCTTTTTATAGGCCCAAGGCCTACTGCAAAAAACCGACCAGCAGCATCATTCTGGCCAACCCAAACAGGCCGACCAGTCTGCTGCTAAAACCGCCCCAAGGGGCTCTCAAAACAAGGGCCTTTGGCCCTTCATTCCTTGCAGGGGTTAGGTCTGCCCATGTGCTGGCCTGGTTGGCTGGCTCCAACCAGCCCCAGCTCCTGCTCCCCCCTGCCATGTCTGCGCCATGCTGCAGCCCTTTGCCAGCACCATGTCCTGCCCGTACACCTGATGTGTGCACCCGTACAGGTCTGTACCATTGCTTACTTCATCCCGCCTTTGTTCTAGGCTGGAGATGCTGCGCAGATCTGCTCTTCTCCATCCTTGACAGTCCCCTGGCCTGCCAGATCTGCCCTCGAGGCAAGCTTCCTTCTGCCAGGTACTCTCCTCTCTTTGTGTGAGGTGCTGCCCATGTGGCAGCCCCCTCCCTCTCTCTTTTCTGTTGCCCACATGGCAGCCATGCTGCTCCTCATGTGTCAGTCTCTCAAACCCTAGGTTCACCCCCCCCCATGCTCTCCTCATATGGGAGCTTACAGATGCGGAGGTGACCTTTCCAACAATGTATGTGTGTGAGCATATGTTTATACCATGGTCTATACCCACCATTGGGTGCTCATGACATAGGTGAGGATGTCATAGTAGCTAGTCCCTACCATGCATGATGGATTTCATGGTCTTCTATCTTGTGGATTACTGTCACCCAAGGTTAAAACTGCATTATATGTTATGCTTAGAGAATATGAGTTTGCATTTGAGGAAAAAGGTGGGGAGAGGAGGGGCGGGGTGGGGAGAGAGAGAGAGAGTCAGCCAATTGTGCATAAAGGTTTCTGGTTGTCTGACTTGTTTTGCTTCCATAGTTAGCTAGATGGGGGAGCATTTGATCTTGTTCTCAAGATAATCATCTCTGATGGTTTCTGCATGCATGGTTTGTCATCCTCCTGCGTCTATGTATGGTTTGACAGGGTACCTCCTAATCACTTTGGCACCTGTTTACAGGATTCCAAGTTTACTTGGACTTTCAGCAGACATCAGACTTCTCAACTACGGATATAGAAGAATATTGATTGGAAAATTTACTCCAGATATCCTTATTTGAAAATAAATCAATCTCAGGATGATTAATTTATATTCCAGGGCAGATATATTTCAGTTCAACCCAGCGCTCACCCTATGAGAATGTCTGAAAGATCTGTTTGATTGTATGCGCTCAGCATGGGAGTTTATATGACAGTGGACACATCTTGATACATCCCTGGAGATTTTTTTATCAAAAAATTATTTCCTGTGGATTGTTGTTGGGCCTGCTGATACATTGTTTTATATAATAAGTACCTTGACTTTTTATGTTGCGGTTCGAAACTTTTTCTTTAAGCGAGTTTGAAAATAAATCAATCTCAGGATGACTAATTTATATTCCAGGGCAGATATATTTCAGTTGAACCCTATGAGAATGTCTGAAAGATCTGTTTGATTGTATGCGCTCAGCATGGGAGTTTATTTGACAGTGGACACATCTTGATACATCCCTGGAGGTTTTTTAATCAAAAAATTATTTCCTGTGGATTGTTGTTGGGTCTGCTGATACATTGTTTTATATAGTATAAGTACCTTGACTTTTTATGTTGCGGTTTGAAACTTTTTCTCTAAGCGAGTCAGAATATGGAATGCCTGAACTGGAGAAGTCGTTGATAAGTAGACGTCAGTGTTAGCTTGATACTTCCCTCACGCAGAGTATGGTGAGCCTAATTGCCAAATAGTCGAATTCATCTGTGCTTTAGTATTCACTCAAGCTGGTTATTATGCCAACGCTGCAGGGACGAGTCTTGGTTCTGTGAAAATTGTGCGACATTGTCTTCTGAAAAATATACCGTCAAGAGTTTGACCATACGACAACTGAGAGGATGCCCCTGTTGTGCAACCCACTTTGCATGTGTTGCAAATGTTCAGATCTCATCTGAAAGCTCGACACCTAAGCGTTTATGCTGACATAAACATGCATCATTCACCCAGTAGTACAATAGCACTCATTAGTATTTGTGTGTGTGAACACCCAAGGGGTGGAAATGAAGAGATAACAAACTGGGGTTGGGTAGACAGCCTTTGGACTAGAATAGAAGACTAGACAAGGAAGAAAGCACTAACTGGATCAAAAAAAAAAAGCTCTTGCAAGATAGTCTGACACCTTTAGAAACGGTCAAAACTTAAATCCGCTTCCCGTGTTCGTCCTTGGCGTTTACTCAGTTCCGTATATTTCACAGTCCTTCGCATGCATTCATTCGTTTATTTATTAATTCATTAATCGCTCCCTGTGCTTCACAGTCCCACTTTTGTCGTAGATCTCATAAATATCAACTTGAAAGTGAAGCCCTTACCATTCCAGCTAAAGAAACTTGGACTCGTCATGAGCTCAGGAAAGCCCAGGTGAAGCATCCTACGATCCATGAGATCATACATAGGGGTGTTTGGATTTGCAAAGGCATTTCTCTTTCATTAAACGCCCTTAGTGTTACGTAGAGAGCCTCGTTTCTTAGCCCCAGATGAGCTTGCCATATTGATAGCCACCATGTTCTACACCTACCACTTGTGCACCAGTCATGTAGATAGCTACCACTTTTGCACTGTCACCAACCACATGAGTGTTGAAATAGTGATTTCTCCACATGACTAGGTAATAGTCCCTACATCCATTAGTGTAAAAGATTAGGTGGTTGTAGCATGATCACCGGCGGCCTTATACCAAGTCGTATACGTAGTCGTTTCACTATTGTTTGTTGTGTTGAGGTAGTGTAGTGGAGGTGTTGCTAAACTCGATAATATGCCCTACATCCATTAGTGTTGGAGCATGATTACTGGTGGCTTTATACCAAGTCGTATACGTAGTCGTTTCCCTATTGTTTGTTGTCTTGAGGTATTGTTGTTCTACTACTCTAGTGTGGCTGAAGAGTTGTGTATGCCTCCAACTCTCTTGTAAATGAAGAACTCTCTTGTGTGTATAATTGTGCAATTGTAGAGCTCAAGCTCTCCCTTTTCCACGACGTTACAATTGTTTTCTTTCATGGTATTAGAGCTCCATACTCTTTTACATGGTATTAGAGTCTACATGGCTTGCATTTTTGTGGCTTGACAAGTTCCTCTGTTGGATTTTGAATTTTGGAGACCATACAACATTGAAATGGACTCCACATCAAAAGGCAATAGAAAGGTACAACCTCTAGATACGTGCAAGAATCATGGTAAGATACCTAAAGATAGTTGAATCTTGTATTAGTTACTAAAGTAAAGTTGTAGAGGAGATTGAGAGCTACACTTTTTGTTTTTACATCTTGATTCAAGGTTAGGAGAAAAAGTTATAGTCTACAGAGAAGTGCTAGAAAAATCACTATAACGTGAGGAGGGGGTCTCAGATTTGTCCCAAGTGCTTGTATTGTGATAATTTAAGCTCCGTATTCATTCATACTACCTAATATACATTGTTTATGCCAGATATGCACTTTGTATGTTCGAAAGTGTAGTATTTGAAAAGAACACAAGGAGATCACTATAACGCAAAGAGAGAGATCTATCTCTACACGAAGGTCCTAGATTGTGTTATGATGACTTCAACTCAATTTTGCCATATTTGTTCTCTCATTGACATTGTCCAACCTCACACCTTTCCTTTATGATTATCTTATAATGATGGAAGAGCCCCCTTGATGTCATGATCGTGCTAGCCTGAACTAATGTGTATTGCATTATAGTTCTATTCTTAGATAGGTGCATGGAATGATGGCAATGATATTCTCCCATAAAAAGTGTTGGTATATAAAGAGTATAGGATGTCTAAACTAGACATGCTATATGAAATGGTTTGAAAAGATTTGCGAGTGACTATCTCCAATCGAAAGTAAATGCTAATATTGAGTTCTAGTTATTAAACTATCTAGCACGCAAAAATTTTACCCATATATTGAAACAGTCACATTTAGTATCTTATCCGTATCTAAGGATGGGGTAGCATGCCTTTACAAACAAAAGCCCTTTAGAAATTTATGTGCAATGGGCATGTTTTACCTACAAGGTTGCCTTTAATCAACACATAAATGTCTAATTACATCGACGTGATGCCATAGTCAATATCTTTGACACATGATATTGCAGATTTGGCTCAATCCTTTAATACCTACTAGGCCTTAACTTTGCATTAAATGGAACGAAGCCATGACATGTTCAAATTGATCATTGAGCTCTTAACTACAAAATGTGCTTAGATATTTTGCAAAATATGATTAATATCGAGAAAGACCTTAGTCACCACTTGATCCACAACAAATTCTTTGAAACATGATACTGCACATATGGTTGAATCTTTTGATGCCTATTAAGCCTTAATTTTACATCTAATGGGCCAAAACCATGTCATGTTTAAGTGGATCATTGAGCTCTTAGTGCTTAGATATCTTGTAAAATTTGAATCAATATCAAGAAAGACCTTAGTCAAGGGGAGGAGAGAGAGAGAGAGAAAGTGAGGGGAGGAGAGGAGAGAGAGATAGAAGCCTTAGCGGCCATGGCCCCCAAGGATGAGAGGAGAGTGAGAGGAGTAAGGGAGGGAGAGGAGTGAGAGCGAGGAGGGAAGGGAAGGGGACGAGAGAGAGAGAAGGAAGAGAGAGAAAGAGGACTCCTGGGGGCGGCAGCCCCCAGGGATGAGAGGAGAGTGAGAGGAGTAAGGGAGGGAGAGGAGTGAGAGCGAGGAGGGAAGGGGAGGGGAGGAGAGAGAGAGAAGGAAGAGAGAGAGAGAGAGGGCTCTTGGGAGCCGCGGCCCCTAGGTGAGAGAAGAGGGAAGGGAGTGGAGATGAGTTAGAGTGGAAGTGGAGAGGGAAGGTACACAACTAGAGAGAGAGGGGTGAGAAG